>NW_027273855.1:14837500-14890000 GCF_046630095.1 Trachinotus anak | reverse complement strand
ATGCATACACATACACACAAACAGAATCACAGTTTGATGATAATCCTGAATGCATATGAAAGGGCACGCAAGCAGTCGTATGGAGAATAGGTAGAGAGGAGGTAATGGAAAAAAGAGGAGGAGGGAGGAAAGTAGTGATGGAGTGAGTGGGAGAGGAAGGAGCTAGGCTTTATTTAATCTCAGCAGAAGTGTCGATAGAGCAGAAAGTTCAGCAAGCTGGATCGGTGGTTAAGCCTTGAGTTTTACTTTAACTGTTCAGCTCTTCTGGCAGTGCAGCGTGTGTGTGTGAATGTGTCTGTGAAAGTGTGTTTAAAAGACTGTGTTGAAGACATTAAACATAGCACAAAGAAGCAAGAACAGGGTGCTGCAGGAAGAAATGTATTTAATCAAGTCAGAACAAAGGAGTTGTGTAATTTTCTCCTGAGGGCACAGAAAACACCAGCTCCCTCTGAAAGAGAACAGCCGACTTGTTCAAAGTAACAGTACAGTGGTGCTTTATTGTACAATAGAGACTTTTTCCCAATCACTTGACAGAATTCTTCCTCTTTTTTTTTTGTTTTTTTTTTTTGGTCCATTTTGCGAAATTATCAAAGTCATGCTGATTATGTTGAACACCCACCAGAGTCCCATTTTAAAAGAGAAATGTTTTGTAGATATTCCAAAAAGAAAATTGGAGCTGTTTTTTAAATCTATCATTGCAATGGCACAAAATGGTAGCACACACAGGCAGTGCATCTAACACACAACCTAATGTAAGATAGTATGAAATCTTAAAAAAGAAAAGATGATGTCAGGTGTGTGTAAATGCTCATTTACAGCCCCACTGGTGTTCACACTTACAATGACAATGAAACAATGTACAGTAACAAAAACAGAAAGAAAAGGAACATAATTATAAACAAATAGTGTGCAGGCTCTGTTTGTTTTTCCAAAATCAGTTCTGATACAAGGTTTGTCCAGCATCAGTCAGTCAATAGAGGGAGCTATGTGTGGACCAAACAAGTCCTTCAAATTAAACAACAAAATTCTAAGTTTATCCATGTTCCAGTCCAAGTTAGGTTTAGGCACAAAAATTATTTGGTTGGGTTTATGTAAAGATCATGGTTTAGGTAAAATAGGTTCACTCTCAAGATTATGGAACAATTGTGATTTGGGTTAAAAGGACTATTTCACTGAGATTAGGGAGGATTTGTCATCACAGTGAATAATAAAGACTTTGCTAAAGTTAGAGAATGAAAAACATTTCTGCGTGTCTAATCTTTTGTTGACCCATCCATCCGTCCCAACCTGGCTAAGCAAACTTTCCCACCTTATTGCCACATTACTTACTTTTTCCTTTACTCCTGTCATGATTACTATGAAAGCTATATGTCTTGTCATTTGAAAATAAACACGCCAGTGTTTCGTCTAGTATTTTTTTCAGCAGTGGGTCAGGTCCACTGATATGATATAAAGGAAAGTTCAGTTGGGAGAATGTTTTCTACACTGCTTTGCTAATGTTTATAGCATCAGAGCTTAGTGAATCTGTGTGTCTTTCCAATGTTTTTCCACTCTGTTTTGTCTCTTACTTCTCCTCTGTCCCTCTTGTTGGGCGCATAGACCATAGACAGCCGACCTGATTGGGTGTGTGCATGGGTGCATGTACATGTCTCCACTTCCTGTATCCTTCGCTTCAAATTGAAAGCACTCTGCAAAGTCGTGTAATTGCAACTTCTTGACATTTCATAAGAGCAAGCCACCACTGCAAAATGTATATAGTGGATGCACTGCATGTCATTTTGGGGTACTTGCTGAAACAGCAGATCCTGCTGTTCTTGGTAGAACAGTCTCTATGAACCCATGTATGGGCTAAAATTAGGGTCAATAGGAGATTGTAGAGTTTGTGTATGCATTGAAAAGTACTTGATAAAAAAATGAGTGATCTATATCTATGAAAAATTATATTGGTGGTGAGATTACACAAGAACATGAAAAACAAGTGCTTTTGTGAGAAACTGTGTACAGAAAATTCCCAAACGAGGTGTGATACTGAAATTACAAGTATGAATTTTGACCCCTTCTTTACATCCGACATCTAATTTGACAATGACAATCCAATCACAAAGCACAGTCCAATCAGGGGGCAGATGTTAATTAATACCACTGATATCAATAATAAATAGAAGCTATGAGTCAAAGATGGTGAATACATAGGTCACCTTAAAGTGAGGCTGAGGACCAATTTTTCACCCCAGCAGCTCAATCAATGTCTGCAGTATTCATGTGAGGCAACATGTAATTGTGTGCCAACACATGATAACTATAATGTTCAGGTATCAAGAACACGGCAATAAATTGCTAGTCACTCACAAATGTTACTTTGAGTTAGTTTCAGATGCAATAACAATTAGTCTGTCTTCCATTTTTGTTGTTGACAGCTCAGTTGTGCAGGACCAGCTGCACTTCTGCAGCTGGGCAGGAGAGAGAAGTCTGCTCTGATGGAGAGCATTTATTCCCTGATTGCTGGAAAAATGTTTTCAACCTGTGGTGCTCAGAGCACTCCTGTAAAAAGAAACACCCCCATAGCACATGAGCAATAAGATATAGCTTTTTAGATATAATTTTCCTAATGGCTAATTGACCAGAGGCAGCAACACAATCTTTATAAGGACAACACAGCAGTCATTCATGCATGACGACATTCATGCACTGAAGAGACAATATAACATATACTGTATATTAAATGATGAGAGATTTCAACATACCTGGCCTATAGAAAATGACACAAATAGTGTAAGGAGTTTAATTATCAGACTTTTAAAAAGGTAAAACTACTGAAATTTCATTATATTCTTTATGCCTCTTTAAAATTATAAATTCTCATTAACCAAAGTAGACTGGGAAAGAAGGATGAAAAGGTCTCTGTTTTTAGATCCAATGTGAGCTGAGTGAAAATTAGTACAGTATCTATTGTAGGAGCTGCACTTTAATTATTCATTACAACCAATTGCCTTTTTTTCTTAAAAATATAGTGCTATGACTGTTCAGACATCAAAGGTTTAAGGCACTGCCACACATTTTAGAGAGCTGGAAAAAAAAACATTAAAAAACTATAGACACCATGTATTTGTGTATTTATTTGTTCATTCCTAACAGAGGTTGTGTTTATTAATCTGTTTGTTTTTTATCTACTTTTTGCTATGGTGAACTCCAGTGGAGAAAAAAAAAAACTGATTGAAAAGTATGTGAAGTATATTTACAATGCCTACTGTATATGGAGTGCACAATGAGTACACTTTCTTTAAAGGGTATGTTCCTGGGCTACTTACTAAAATCTTTTTTTTTCAACTAGGCTATGTGAAAGCACATGAATTAAAGTCAAAGTGCAGTAATGAGAATGATGATTATGCACTTCTTTAAAAAATACTCTTTTTCATCCAGAATCAAAATTTAAACTCCACTTTGTCAATTTTTGTCAGTGTTTTTTTTTTTTGTTTGTTTGTTTGTTTTTTAATGAAATTGAACATAAACTACAGTTTGCTTCTGCATTTTCAAATTGGCAAGGACCTCTGCTGCTTAAACATTAAATGAGAACACATAAAGGACATGACAGTAAAAATTACAAAATTGTGCGTAAGTGTATTTTTTGTTGTCATGTGCATACGCTGAGTCGGACCTTCTTGCTGCTGCATCTGACGAGTTTCAGACATTTTGTTTACGCATGCCAACCAATGTCTCTCACTGGAGTGCAGATTGACCTTTTCTAAACTCCTCCAAGATTATATCTCCTCACAATACCAACAGATTGCAAGTGCATTTGTGCTCACGTGTGTGTGTGTGTGTGTGTGTGTGTGTGTGTGTGTGTGTGTGTGTGTGTGTGTGTGTGTGTGTGTGTGTGTGTGTGTATGTATATGTGTGTGTGCACATACATTTAAATATAACAGGCAGAGATAGACACAAACAAACACTTGAGGTGACCTGTTTTTTTTTTCGATGCACTGCTGCCCTATTGTCTGTGTGCTTTCTGTTGGTGGGTCATTGACAAATAAAGCTTTTAAAAAGGTTTTTTAAAAAAGTCTTTTTAAAATGGATATTATGTTTTTGAAATTAGAATAATGTGTTTCAACAAGCCGTATTTGTGTTACAACATTTCAAAGTTTTAAATTCATTTTTTGACTGTATTTTTAACTTCACCACCCGAAAAATGTCAGGTGGCGCAACCAAATTTATATACTTTCCTTCTATTTATTCTAAGTGAAGTGTTTGGCAAGTATACCTGAGTGTGTCTATAATGGCTAACACATTGTTATTTTGTGGTTGAGTTTTTTGTTAATTATAATTTAAGATTCTTGCATGTCAGTGGCCAGGTATTTAATACTTTTAATGTCCAATTTTATATTTAAATACAGAAAAACTTGTATATAAATATACAAATGAATCTATTTAATACAATAGCTATATACCTCATAGTTTTCAACCATTTGTTCACTTTAACATATTATTTATTGGTTTAAATAAATATTTTACCTGGTCGCACCACCTGACGATTCAGTTGTGTCACCTGACTTTTGCGGCTAATTTCAAATTAAACAGGCTTCTACTTAGACACCTGTTTAACCTTTAGCCTTTTCTAGCAAGTTCATATATATAGTTTTTTTAATAAAATGAAGAGTCTTATAATAAAATAACATTTTCCTAGTTTTACCTTGGTTGTACCACCTGACATGAAAAGTGTACCAACCCAACTATGAGTTGAATGTAGCTATTTTTATCAATATTTGAGAGAGCTCTACAAACCTTTTCACTCATCAATAAAGATCACTTGGGGTCCTCTGGCTGATGGAATATCCTGTTTGATGTTGTAACTATTCACTTCAGAATAAAAGATGCATGTATACAGTTGCACCACCCTGACATTTGACAATACACAAATTCACGGACAAAAGTTTTTGAATTATCTTAACACCTTTAAAACTATTAATATTTGTGAATTTAGTTTATTTGAAAGGTCTCAAACATGAAATCATGCCACAGTATTTATTTTCAATTTATTATTATTAGAATATCATATTTAATACTTTTCTCAGGCTGTTCATTAACTCGGATGGTTGCGCCACCTGACATTTTGGTGGTTTGAGATGCCAAAATATGAAATATATACATTATTATAATGTACTGAAAACATGGTCAAACTACAGCAGTTTTATAGAATAAAATGATGCATGTCATGAATTAGTTAGAATTATTCTGAAGGAAAGTAATGCACTCAGACTGCACACAAAAATATGCACGTCATGTCAATGACCCTGGTATACATATAGTAACTGATGCTTTCTGTTAGTATAAATCAAGGTTAGCAACAAGCAGCCCATGGGCCACAACTGGTGCGCCAGCAATAAAATCTGGCCCACCAGATTATTTTGACTTTTTTTTATCTTACAATATCGAACTGACATACCCACATTAAGCTATAGCTAATGTCGAAATAGAGAATCTCTCCCCACCTGAAGATGCTTATTATACTTTTATCCATGTTGAGAGTGAATGACAGATGCAAACAGTCACATCAGCGCACAGCACCTGGTTTGACGATAGAGCTCCGTCATGGCAGCAAAATTGGCCCAAAGCCAAACTTACTTGCCGACCCCCTGTATAAATACAGTAACTGGTGCTTAAAGCTGAAATATACTGTCTCAGACCAGGTTCAAACAATGTGCTGCTAACAACACAGAAAAAGTGTTGACAGAGGAGAGGAAGGAGAGGAAGTACTGCACTTTTCACAGGGTCATTAGGGTTAAGACTAATACTAAATCTAAAAGCAGCAGACAAACTTAACACTACAATCTAGAGATGAAAAAATAATCAATTCATTTGTGGAATAATGACAAATACAAAAAAATCATAACAATTTTGAGCAGGGATTGATCATTTAAATAATTTCTTTAAGGAAAAATGTCGACCTTTCTCTGGTTCCAGCTGCTTCGATGCTGTGTTTTATTTTAAAAGTAATACCTCTGGGTTTTGGACTGTTGATCAGACAAAACAGACGAGAATCTGAGATGGATACATTTCACTAATTTGCGGTGCTTTAAAAACTAAATGATTAATTGAGAAAATAATTGGCAGATTAGTCAAATATGAAAATAACTGTTGGTTGAAGCCCCGATAAAATTTGTTATTCTTTTTTTTCCTCAAGCCTTTTCCAGTCCATCACTGCTCTGTGTCATTTTTTTTTTATCAGTGCATCTCACAGTAGCATCTTTTTTTTTTTTTTTTTTTTTACTTCTGCTGTTGGGGGAAGTGGGAAGGAAGGAGAGAAAGAGGCAGAGAGAGACAAACAATGAAAGCAGGAGAAAGGCTCGACCAGTGTGAGAGGCTTAGAGAAGTACTTTAGCCATGGGGGAGACTGGATATTGACTCCACAAGCCTAGTCTATTCTTCCCTGCTCTTCCCTTCTTTTCCACCCTCTTCTTTCTCTTACCCTCACTGCTACATATTTTAGAATCACCTCTCCTCCCGTCAGTCATCCAACACCAAATCTTCCTCGGCTATCAACCTTACACTGACGATACAAGGCCCATTTCTCACAGGCAACCTTTATCAAAAACCTGTTCAGTACAAATTCACCTAGTGTCCATTTACAGGGTAACAGGGGGGTGGGGGAGGAAATTTGGCTTGAAGATACCTGAACTTTTATCTCTGCAAGGCTTTAACAGACACTACACACATACACACTCACAAAGCACAAAAACATAACTTTACACAAAAAACATCTACACAGGCTTGCTTGTTTTGCAAGCACTAACATATGAACACACACACACATACACACACATGTCAACAATTGAACTCTTTCCTCTTGCTTTTTCCGCTCAAAAGAATCATCAAAGGTTCTGACCTCAGGTATGAAAGAGCTTTCTAATGCACTTTCACTATATTCAGCCTCTCACTGCCTCTCCTCTTTCCACCTAACATTATGTGTACACCTTTCATTAGAACAGCTTGTATTACATTATTGAATGGCTGCCCTTGTCAGTGATTCTTGCTGGTAAAAGTCAAATGCTCCTGAATACAAAATAGATATCCGATACTGAACGTTTCTTTCCTAATTAACAGGATCCTAAGGCTGCTTTATCACTTTGTACTGACCGATAAATGAATTGATAAATAAAAAGATGGCTATACACTGAGGGTGAACAACACATGTCTCTGGGACCAACCTACTTTGTAAATAAAAATTCAGAATAACATCCATCCATCCAACATCCAATAGGTTGTTGAAGCAACAGAGAACATCAATGATGGCCACCTGGGTAGAACTGAGTCTGCCAGGGGTCATGCCTGCAAGAGCAGTCTGTTTAGTGAGCGGTGAGCTACTTCTAGCCTCATATCGATGTGTTTTTCCATTCTCAGTGCAGAAGATTCCATTTTAATAGAAATAATACCAAGCAATATTTTCACTTTGAAAGCAATTTTGCTCATTTGCTGCTATCTTTCTTTATTGAAACATTTATGACTTATTTTTTTTAAATAAATGTGAAGCTGTGATAAATGATATGCTTAGTATTCCAATTAACTTAAGCTCCAATATGCAACATGATCCATAACCGACATCTCAAGTTAACAACAACTCGTAAAGGGGTGAAATCTAATCATTCTGTTTTTAATGCCTTCATGTGAAGTTTGTTTGTGGTTGCACACATCGTCTTCTTTTGTCAGTAGGTCAGCATCGTGTTGACTTGGTCATATGTGTAAAATGTGTCTGTGTACATATACCCCCTGATTATACCATGTACAGAAGCGTGCGCACGTCCATTGCCCGCTGTGCAATCAAGGCTTACAACAGCAAGAGAGCAACTTAAAATCAGAGTTCCTCCTGCTCTCACATTAGTGAGAGGGCTTCCCACCTGTAGAAGAGTGTCACAATACCAGAAATTTGGTAGTTGATACCTATACCATTGAAATTCCATGATTCAAGATACCAAAATCAATACCACAGAAAAAACTGAACAGCAGAAGCTGCTGCACAGTGTGTGCTAACACACAAACACACACAAACACACAAACACACACACACACACAACTGAATGTAGTCAGTGTGCAAGCAGTACTTTAAACTGACGAACAAGGTGACAGATCAATGGTGTGAAAATATTCATTTAAAAAGACGATGTAAGATTTTGACAGACTGAACTGTGATGAAAGTAGCCTGCTAACATTGTGACTACCCAGCTCATGTTATGAGCTGTCTCTTTGTTAGCCTAAATGAGATAACATTAGCCTTTGTGAACAGATGGCAAGTGTCGCAATTTGCAAAAATTTGGAACGCTCTGTGGCACCGTTTGCATACTGGCCTCTACTGGTCTACAAGTTGTCCCTTATGATCTGCATCAAATACAAAATATCTCGAAACAGCAGTCTTGTCATGTTTTTTTTTCCCAGGCATTGCAGACCTGTTGCTGCACCTGCACCTGTTGCTGCCATACCATGTGTTGTTGTTATTGTTTACTGTGCCTGCCTGTGTTTCATTTCAGACTAGAACTAGGGTTATTATACTGCTCTCATCAGTCGTGGAAGAATCCCATCTCAAGTACTGACGACATCTGCGGTACCTACGGTACTGAAAAACAAGTACCTGCAAAATTTTCAGAATTTTGGCATCAATTTGGTATTCTCGTGACATTCCTACCCACCAGTCTTTGCGATGGTAAACCAACTACCAGAG
The DNA here is from genome assembly GCF_046630095.1 of Trachinotus anak. Taxonomy (NCBI): domain Eukaryota; kingdom Metazoa; phylum Chordata; class Actinopteri; order Carangiformes; family Carangidae; genus Trachinotus; species Trachinotus anak. Next base: position 14,881,296 of record NW_027273855.1, on the reverse strand, counting down.
AGCAGCTGCAGTGACCATAGTTAATGGTAAATGATTAGTCAGTGGTAAAATAAGATGCAGAAGATGCATCATGTTGAATGATGTATGCCTAACTGAATAGCCTGAATAGCTCCAGCTGTTAGATGACTGGCCGGTGATTCTGTGATCGTAGGTTAAATTCTTGACAGATTCAGTCAATTTTTTTGTGAATTTTCCCACTGTGGTGTGAATTTCCCCACTGTGGGACCAATAAAGGCTATCTTATCTTATGCAGATCCAATGAACTGGCTGCATGGAGAGCTGCAGGCAGCAGCAGCTAACCAGTTCACTGGTAAAATTATGCCATATTCATTAATATATCCAGTTATTGATCCTCACATTATGGTATGGAACAGGCATCCCAGCTGCTGAAACAATTAATTGATTAATCCATGAGAAAGTTAATTGCAACAATTTTGTCAACTCAGTATTAGTATTTTATCGAGCAAAACTGAAATAAGGAAAATGAAACATCTCGACGTTCTAGGTTCTCAAATGTGAAAACTTTTTCTTCTCTGTGTTTGTTTTTTTGATTTTTGAATTCTGAAAATTTGAATTTCTCCAAGGGGATCAACAAAGTATTTATCTATCTAATATTTATCTATCTATCTTTGATTCATTTTTAACTTAAACAAGACATTTGACAATGTCACCTTGGACTCATGCTAGACACTTTTTGTTGTAATATAAATGATTGAAAAAATTATTGACATTTACAATAATTGTTAGTTGCACCTGAAATTCACCTTGTGACAGATGCATGTTAAGCAAATTATTTCTAAACTATTTGACAAATACATTCTAGAAACATTTACCAATTTGCAGTTTCAAAACCAGTTTAACTTTCATTGCAAGCAAAACAAGCGTCCTGGGCTCCATAAGCACAGACACAAAAAGTGAAAGGTTTTCATAAGATATGCTTTGTTTACTCTATTATTTGCTCCACAAAAAAACATTGTTATTCAGTTTAATATAAATCTACTTTGTCCATGGCCTCACCTCTCAGCAAACAAGGACAGTGGAAAAATGGCCCCAAGATATCTAAATTGTGTGGCTTCAGCTGGGTTAGGAGTAGTTCCAACAGCCCTGGACCCTGAAACCAAACAAGTGCACCACAGGTGAATACTTGGACCAAGCACCTGTTGAAGGCCAAACGAAAAACTCTGTATCTTGGAAAACCACTTGAGACAAAACCATATTGAACCATGTGCGTTTCATTTTGGCAAGAGTGTGTATAAAAATCAATGCTCTACCTAACTACTGCTTTAACCTTCATACTATTATGGTTTACCTTGTCTGCTAAATCATTTTCAATAGCCTTATTCAGCACACATCTCCTCAGCCACCGTGCCTTTAAGTCACTTGTGTAAATGAGAGTTTGATATAAAACAAACTTCCCAGGTATAATGGTGAAATGTGGTAAGTTAGGCCCAGGGTAGTTCAACAAAACACAGAGGCAGCGTGCCCTGTGGGTGTGTGTTAGACTCCAGTCCAACCAAAAATGAAAATACATAAATGAAGGGGGAAAGAAATATACAGTAATTAGAGTTTATTAAAATGCACAGAGGTGCACTGGGAAGGGTTTGGGCACAGAAGAACAAGAGCAGAAGTAGTTAGATTGGCTTTTCTGATGTTTTTACGGGAGATATTCAGGCACAATTGAGTAGAGTGCATAACACCTTCAGCTACTTCAGAGACTATACACTTGAAGCATGTTTCACAGCTGAATTAAGGCTGGTAAATGCACAGCACAGAGCAGGGAATGGGGGAATAGATGCATTATATCAAGTCTGCTTGCAGGGCAATTCATAAAATTATGGTACCATCTTCTTACAGAAATGGTTGGAGGGGAATACGTAATGAATGTGAAATTACACAGCAATGGTTCTAGGATGAGCAACATGCAAGACTTGACCTCTCATTAATTGTGTGCTCATATTTGTGGGCATACATGTGAAAACACACATACACGCATTTTCTCACAGTACATATTCTAGGGGCACTTATGCATATATGCATGCTTACAAATTCACTCAGGCAAACAGAGATGTGCTTTAAAACAGAGTTTTATGAGTTTCTGAGGGTGCCTTTCCTCCTCAGTTGTGGGCCTTTTTCCCTCTTCTGGAGCTCCATCAATCAGCAGGGACTAATGCTGTGAACGCAACCATTCCCTGAGAAGGGCCTCCACCGGTGGGGACAAAAGCAGGCCAAGATCCCCCCAGGGTAAACCAACCCCACACACACACACACACACACACACACAGATAAACTCACACATATACAATACTAAAGGCTACGCAGAAATCATACAAAATTAGATAAAAATGTTTACCTTTGTTTTTCATCTATTTATCTCTGCAGTGCTACATCATTCTTAGATGAATGATCTGTCATTTTCTCTGTCACTGTCACTCTTCTGTTGCTCCGATCTGTCAGGTAACAGAGTCTGCAGACAGCTGTCCTGGGTATGAGCTATATCCTGTCATCATCACCTAGGAGATGGATGGGCACAGGGCGTCCATATTGTAGAATAGCAGTAACTGACATGACACTAAACCTTCTGTTGACGTTTTGTGTTATTGTGTTGCTTTTTTTTTCCCTTTAGTCATCAAGCCCATGTCATACACACTCTGACACGTGGGCAGAGACTGCAACCATGTCAATGGCTCCAGTAGGGATGTCATGGGACAGATGAACCTCAAAATGGAAGACATGTTCATCTGTCTGACAGAGACTGTCATCCTGTAAAAAAAAAACAGCCACATAGGTCGACTGTGCAAGCAGCTTTTGCAGACCCATTGTTATGTTTTATAGCCAGGTGACCTGTAGCAGCCATAAAAATTATGACTGGAGAAACGAGGGAAGACAGATGACATTGTACGAAGAATGACAGTCAATGTTGGCAGGTGGGATGAGGTTGGGGTGGATTTATGTGGACGTTTTTATTATTGTAACCGTGATGACGGAGGTCCTCTAACATAACCCAAACTACGATCTTTTCCTAAACTTTACCAAGTTCTTATTCCTAAACCTAACTAAGCCATAAGTGTAACCAAGTGTTTTTTATTGTAACCATGCCGACAAAGATCCAGTACGCCTGACAGCATACAGGTGCTATTTCAGGAGTTGCTCTTCTGATTTGTACCAGATGGTAGAGACAAACAACTTATATGGTCGTGCAGGCTGGAGTTGATCTGTGGTACACACCACCACTGCTTCCTAGATCTACTACCTAAATTGAACAGAACTTCAGAAAACACACATATACATGTGGAAATACACACAGGGGCACACATTTGCACACACATACACAATATGGGCTCCATATAGGCTACCACAGTTTGGATAATTTCCGGAGGCTGATAAAGTGTGTTCATTACCTTGACAGAGGGAGGAGAAGTGTAATCCTGTGCTAAACTAGTCTCTAATAGATGACCATTAGTTGACCAGAATCCATTCTTTACTATCAGAAGCCAACCCCCACAGTGACAGCTTATATTAGATCCCTAATAAAGTCTCAGTGGAGCACAGTCCATAGTATGCTTGGGGTTTGGCGAGTGTTTATTACAAACCATTTCTCTTGATTGTTATTTTACCGGCATCCAATTAGAGAAATTAGGGCAGCGCTAGTTTATCAGATAGCAACAGTGTGAAGTAAACCATAGAGAAGTTCCTGATGGTAGTGTCAATGGAAAATTGTCTGTTTCCCATATTTCATATTTCACACATAATGCGATATCTACAGCAATGTTCTGTAGGTGGAAGTTTAAATGTGTAATTTCAAGCATAGCCAATTAAATGTAAAGCCACCAAGCAGAACACATTTCACTGATGGAATTGTGGATGGAACTGTTTTTAGCCTTTTATCAGAAAATTGTTAAGATGCGAAATTACAGTTGTATGAAGAATTAACTGTGTTTTAACATGTTTGCATTTGTGGTACATAGTTGTGTGACACACAGACACATACAAGTTCCATATAACGTATACGGAAAATAAATCTGATTTGAGAATGAGTAACTCAACTGCATATCTTGCTATTTCTGAAAAGCATACATGAACAGATTATTTTACACCTACACATGAAGAGAATTGCACAGAATCAAATACACATGCACCAAAGACAACAAATTTGATGGCTTGCAGCTGCTTTGTAATAGTTAATTTTATTTGCATTGATTTGATTCCCTTCCTTCTTTCGTTGCTACTTCATTGTACCATTCCAACGCTTTCAGTTATATGAAGATGAAAGCTGCCAGTTGAGCCATTCTCAAGACAAGCAGTACTAATTGCTGATTGTATATTGTGCTCTTTCACCTCCCACTGTCACTGCTTCATGAGAACAGCACTCTGTAAGAACACGAGTTCCCCTTCTCAGAAGCATTAAGCTCTGAGACCAGCACCCTGATTTAATGCAATTTATTCATGCCAGCACACTAGCTCCAAAGCAGGAAATTAACATCTTTTAATTTCCCATATTAAATTTCACACATTCAACCTTGAAGTTAATTAAAAACATTAGACAGAAGTAAGCTATCCCACTCTCTTCTGCTGGTGAAACACTGTAAGGGGACACACACCGGGGCTACCTGACACATGCACAAACCCACACACTCATATATTTGATACAGTGGACCAACTGACAGCATGCTGTTGCTTCAGACAGGTAATAATTTCAACCAGGGGCGTCATCTAAGATATAGATTTGAGGGACTAAGCCTGTGCTAGGGGGGTCTTAGTGGTGCTCTCCCAGGAGAAATGTTTCCACAGCCATTAAATGGTTGTTGCCCATGAGTTTTAAAAGCACCAACAGACCTAAAATCAATAAATAATTTGGCTTTGTTGTTGCAAGGACTATTGGTATGAATTGCTTTTAAGTGAGCATACAGTGTATAGTCAACCATCTATATGATTACAACTCAAAGATGACAGTGTAACAAGTTACTCTGTATTCATTTTATAAATGAACTTTTAAGCACCAATAACAATCTGCAAGAGACCCATTAGAAGAGCAGTAGCATAGTATAACAATATGTACTGTCATATGGCTCTGAATTCACAATTAAAAGGTTATATAGACAAGATTTTTAAAAGATAATATAGCAACTAACAACTATTTTCTATGTAAAGATGTAGTGGAGTAATAGCCGCTCCAAATGCGTGTTAGTGTGTGTGCATGTGCATGTTAGTGCATGTGGGGCAGCCATAAGGACAGACCTGTCCATGCATACTTTGTTAAACCGTTGGTCTTCCTCACATTCATAAAAACACAATGACTGCCCACATGCAAGATAGCACAGTGCAGTGCGCAGCGTTCAGGGTAAACCGACCTTCCAGAATTTCCTCCACTGAAGAAACGTCATTTTTTGGCTAAAAGGCCCCCGACAAAGAAAGAGATAAAAACCAGAGCACAAGCTCTGATGGGGACTACTGGTTAAAATCCCAGTCAGCCAGTGGACGGTCAGAACATAGTAGTTCAAGATCCATCCAAGTTTTTAACGATGTTACTGGCTCTGTCAGTGTCTCTACCAGCCTTTTCTGTATGCCTGTCATTCATGCAGCCCGTTCCCAGTGGATAAGTCCCGGGCTGAATTTCTTTCCCAGTCCAACCATCGAGCAAATACAGGTCAGGCTTTTCCAAGATGGAGAGATCTGTGAGCTGCTAAAGAGGCTCCAGCTTGACTCAGAACAGACTTTTCCTCTCTTCGATGCCTAAGTAACTTCATGGCTACATAATGTTACATGTTTTAAGTTTGACCAGCTTGAGTAGGCATGATAAAGTTAGCGACCTTGCTGTTACTGATATTATGAATTTGTTCCACAAATGTTGCCATCACTCGCTGGATTACTGTCAGCATTGCTGTGGAGCATATCACAGCAATCCTGGCAAGGGTTAATGGTTGTGGCTGGATTGTTTTTTGGCTCTCATGTACAAACATTAGCTTTATTCAGTTGTGCTTCTTGTTGTTTAGTGGCTGCTTTCAGTGACTTCTTGACAGTTGTGTTTTTACAATGGCCTATTCATTATTTTCATTAGAATTTTTTTTTTTGCAAATAAATAAATAATAAAGACATTTTCATCAGAGTGAAAGCATAGTGCTATGTTCATAGGACAACAGTGCCAATTTACCACCATCAAAGCCACATTGTTCTTATCTTAGCTGAACTCCAATCCATTACAGATACATACCTTCCTCTCTTTCCTCAACATGACACAATGACCATAACTCGTACATTGCGTTAAGTAATTACTACACTCTGCAGGGGTTAACACATTAGTGTGTAGCCAGTGAGCTGCCTCTAATTTTAAGTCTTTATTTCATGGTATTAACCTGTGGACCTCTGTAAGCTGTGGGTAATGTGCAGTCTCTAGCAAGTAATCTGTGTGTGTGTGTGTGTGTGTGTGTGTGTGTGTGTGTGTGTGTGTGTGTGTGTGTGTGTGAGAGAGAGTGTGAGAGTGTGAGAGAGGGAGAGAAAAACCCTACTGACCTCCAGTAACATGCCTATTAGTGGCTTATCTCCAGCTGAGGCAGCCATAAGGGCAGGCCCATCCACGAATACTTCATTAGTGGGTCTGAAGTACACACACATACTGTATATGGATTGAACAGACACTTGCTCAATAACTCCATACCAATACACACATGTAAACATCCTGCCTCAATTACAATGACAAACACACACATATACACACAAATGGCCTACACAGCACATATTCAAATTCCTTATCATTTTTCATTAGCAGCCATATAAAAAGATGTCATGCTCATTCCCAACTAATGAGGCATCACAGCAAAAATTAGACAAGTTCCTAGTCCCCAGAATGATAAAAGAGAGATGTCGTTGGGAGCTGCATAAATTCTAGGCTTGTCCGCAACGAAACAACATTTTAGCCAACTAACATTCATGGGATTACTTTGACCAATCGATTATTTGATTTAATTGAAAAAAATAAAAAATAAAAAAACGCTTAAAGTGTTTTATCAGTATTACTGTCATTACTTAAAAAACTAGAGGTTATTAAAGACCAGAGCATATTAGAGAATATTATTGTGACTTGAGATGTGACTATCATTTTCTACTAATGACTAACAGCTCATTCCTCATAAAAAGACTGTAAAAAAGATTAACAGGCTAAAAATTTCTTTGTCAATTAATACCCTTATGACAGATTAGTTGCCTAATCGACTAAGACAGAGCAGTGGTATTAAATTCTAAGAACTGAAGAGTGCAGGTATGTTAAACGGCAAGGAAAGACGATGGGTGTACTATAAATCACCATCTTTGGCTTTTAGCATTGCTTTTATTTGACTGTGACTCAGTGTTATTTGCGTAAAGACCTGTGCTCTCTAGAGCTCCAGCAGTCTGGCTTCGGGGCAGCTCATCTCTTAAAGACTGCACTCTTGGAAGTCACAGAGGGACTCTGCTGAGCTGAGCTCAGAGCTACTTCATCCTCCTCGGTACAGTATTCTTCCCACACTGCAGGCTGTTAACCAACTGGGTATGCTCCAGTTTCCTGCACCAAGGATCTCAGGGTCTTCATGCTTAATTTTTACCTCCTGTTGAGAGGGCTGTTACCTGCAGCTAACATGGAGAGGGTGTCTTCTCAAAGCACAGGACCTCTCCACTCAAGTCCCTGTAGGCTCAGCCTTTTTTGCCCTTTTTCATGCAAAAACATTTCAGATCTCTCATCACCTCTCATCGTTTATGCTCGGTTACAGTTCTGATCACAGTCAACAGTTCCTTTCTTCTACCTGCTCTGAACTGCGGGTCAAGGTGTAGATCTCTTTTCGTCAGGATGATGTCCACACATGCACTAATGCCAGTTGGTTCTCTCTTTGTCTTTGGTACCATGCTGTTGTTCCTTCATGGCACATACTTCCTGTGCTAAGATCTCTTTATTATCAAACCCGTCCTCCCCTTCCCTCACTGCCAAAACCTATAACCCAACTCCTGACAGCCAGCTCCCTTATAAGACCAACATCACAGCCAAAGTGCCATCTGTCAATTTACTCTGTACAACATCTATTGATCCATTTCTCACAAAAGCACAGCTCTTTGTCCAAGCTCTCACCATCTCCTTACTAGACTGCTACATCTCTTTGCTGGCAGAGCTCCCAGCATGCTCTTTGCTCTCTGCCCCCCAATTCGCCCAGAATGTTGTTATTCTGAATGTTGTAAATGTACAGGTTTAAACTTTTATTATGAGCAAGACCAGATTTGAAGCAAGCGAGTAAACAAGCAAAACAAAAAAGAAAGGAGAGAAAAAAAAGAAAGTAGCATGGGCAGGGAGGCTCAGAGCAAAAAAGTTTGTGTATAATATAAAATGAAACAGATCACATAAATCAGAAGCAAATTAGGCTGTCACAACATAATCAACATATTCATACCAGCATACGAGGTGCAATAAAGACAAAAAGGGGAGAATACGTAGAGGACAGTGCTGTACTGATTTGTGTGTGTGTGTGTGTGTGAGTGAGAGTATGTAGGTAGGTGGAGTCTTTCAATTTAGTGACTATCAAGGTGGCAAAGTAATAAAAGTACAAAGTAATGAGCTTGTTTTGATAAATGTATCCAGACTGAGTGAGTGTAGATGAGAGGGGCGGTGTCACAGCCATTGTCCAGGACTTTCTACTGAACTGTAATACATTAAACTATGGCTTAAGCTGATGCATGACTGACGCTTGATGATGTTTACATGTTTGGTTATTGGGTGTTCTCATATAAAAGATGCACTGGTGTGCAAATAAGTTATGAATAATTAAATAGTATATAGTACTTTTATACTGCCCTGCCAAAAATGTTTTGGGGGACATGTTGCTGCCTGGATTACATTCAGTGGCAACATATTTTAAGTTCAGGAAGTCCAACAGTCACAGTACACTGCACAGAAGTAATTGGAAGAAGGTGAGTGGTTGTGTCCTGTGTTATGAAGTTTAGGCTTAACATATAGTTAAGGTTAGGATAAGATTGTGGCTTTGGTTAAATTTAACATGTCCTATCTTGTTCAACAATGATTTTTTTTAGGCAGCTGTGTGGCTCTGGGGATGGCAGTGTCAGTCGGTCAGACCACCACCACAGGTCGTCACGGTTCCCTGGTGATGAATCCAACTGACTTTGGTGATTTGCTGACTAATCTAATCTAGCACCAACATCAGGCTCATGTTTGTGGTTTTGAGTGAACTGTCTCAACAACTCCTTGATGGAGTGGAATTAAATTTGGTGCAGACAATCCTGACCACCTCAGGATGAATCATAATAACTTATAAATACAATAACTAGCCCCATCAGGAGGACAAAATTTAATTCTGTTCAGTATTTTGGTTTATAACCAAGTACCTGCAATTTCCGTCAGCCTCAGCTGCACTCCCTACTTTGTGCTAATTAGGTCAGTTTAGCATACTAGCACACTGAAACATTTAACATTATACCTGCTTGATATACATACATTAACACCGTCATTGTGACAATTAGCATGCTAACATGAGTATTACACTCAAAGCCCCATTGTGCCTAAGTGCAACCTCACAGAGCTGTTAGCGTGACTGTAGACTAGTTCAATATTTAATCAGGAACACAGTCTTTGACAAACTACTCTGAGTTGCCATAAAATCATTAATCATGCTTGAGTTACCAGAAATAGATATTGTAGTGAAAACAAATGAAATGCTTTAACAGTCTGTCAATACTTTATGTTCAGTATAACTATTTTTTATGTTATTATGCTGAAAAAACTATTTGTAATCCATGTGGCAATTACATTTGCCACAAATATGCCTATATTATGTAGTTGTGTGTACAAGTTCTTTTTATTTGGCAGGGTTGCGACGCATGCATGATAAAATGTGTTCTGTTAGCATTTGTACCTGCACATGTGTGTATGTCATCACTGGAAAGTTGTGGTTTCACACTTCAGTGACCTGCAGGGGACCAGCTGACATCCTTTCCATTGTGACTCATCATGTTGCACGCCACTGGCCTGCTCGGGCCCATCACCATGCAGAAACAGGGACGTGATGTGACGCTAACTAAAACATTAAAGAGTGATGAATAATATAGACACAAAACAGAGTGCTGGCATGCACTGACACATTCACAAACACACACATACAAGTGCATACACTCGTTGGACACAAACACACACAGTGCAACACCACTGCAACACAGACGTCGTGCGTCAATCCATACATCTGAAAAGTTGGTCCATGACCATGACTCGATATTTTATTAAGATTCCCTCTTACCTCTCTGGCTGTCACACTCACACAGACCAGACACACACGCTGTGTGCTGACATTTCTATTAAACAATAAAGCCTTGTTTCTCCAGCTGGCATCTGCAAACTTGGTGGGGAGTATAGGTGTCTCATATCAGTTTTTAAGAGTGATTATATGCACAGCACACACACACACGGGTATGAGCATGTGCCACACACATGCACCCAGCACATGGATGCAAGCACATGAGCAGAAACAGTAGTAAAATCACATGCTGCTAAACAGATAGCCCACTTATGCTGGATATCAGCCAATGTTTTCATCTCACGTCTCCTTAAACTCTCCTGCTGTTTTGGAAAAGCATTTGGAGAGGAAGTGCGTGAGTATTTTTAGAAATTCAATGTGCTGCATGTTTGTGTTTTCTCTCCCTGGTGGATAAATTTGCTTTCACTCCAACTATACATATGAAGAATGCTCACAGATGCGAGAATATGTGCATCTCTTGAGTGCACAAACCGACAAAAAACTGACACACACACACACACCGAGGCAAATACACAGAGACAAACACACAAACACAGCAGGACCCAACGCGACCTCTCCATCAAGCCTCACTAGAGGGACATGTAGCTCTTTAGGCAAGGTCACTCATTCATCATCTAAATCTCTAACATTATACCCCCCACCCACCTTCCAACACACACATACACAACCTATTCCAAGTCTCCATGTTGTTATGTGCTGTTATCTTCATCAGCCCTAAAGTGCAGGGCAGCGTAGAGAAGCTGCTTAACTCATTTAGTCCATGATATCCCATCACATGGATTAACTTTATTAATATGTTTAGCAGAGTGACAGCTATAGGTAGAAAGATTGAGAGAAAATGGAGATTACGAAAGAGAAAGAGCACAGAGAGGGGCAGAGACGAAGCCACAAGACAGACATTTTGCTCTGAGGATAGTCATATCAATTTGAAGTTCACCACAGCAGCAGCTTGCTGTATTGTGTTGCAGCTCTTCTCTGGCGATGCAGTGCGTCAGCTCTTTTCAAGTTTCACTCCACGTACTTTACCATTATTTCAGTTCATTGTGAGTGATGCTTTTATTCTTCAAGCTGCACAACACATATGTGGCTCTTCATACATACACACATACATACAGAGATAAACGAAGTACCTTAATTTGCATAAAGTCTCCGACCTTGAAGCGCAAAAAGCATCTGAAAGTTACAGAGCTGACAGTCCTGCAGCTGAGATGAGTACTGAAAAAGGGCTCAGAAAAAGAATGGGTTTAATTAATGTCTTTAATTGAAAATTAATTACCATTCATTGGAGTGGTACGAGGCTCCCCTTTCTCTCCCGCTCTGTACCATGAAAGGAGAGAAAATGAGATGCAGAATAACAGGGGTTTAGCCATGTCCCCTTCATCTTAATGACAGGATTCGTTAAAGCACTCAGCCATGTCTTTGTGTGTGAGTGTGTGTGTGTGCATGTGTGTGTGTCAGACAAATTGACCAGCATTATTCTACTCAGAGTCATTTGCTGTTACCTCCTATTATAAGTCCCTCAAACAATAGAGGAGGGCAATCTAAATTTTTATTGAGGTTATTTATCCATGTTCATGCCATTATCATAAGCAGGACCTAACGATTATTGTCATAATTGATTAATATACTGAATTTTCTTTTAAATCATTTTTGGGCATTTTGCCTGTTCATTTGATGGCAGCAAAGAACAGGAAATGTGAGTAGAGAAAGAGAGCAAGGCATACAACAAAGACCCTGGCATGGATTTGAATCCAGTACATGATGTGCATCTTTGACCCCCATGGACCACCTGATGATTACTTTTGAGTTGACTTGCTTAAACTGAATATTGTCAAATGTATGTAAATGTATTATTATGACTATTTATTTACAATCCTGCCATAATATCTTTATATCTAATATATTTATATCTAATATATTTGAAATAAATGAAAATAATGAAATTAAAATATGTCCTCTCTTGCTGTTAAAGCTTCATAAAACTGTCCACATAAAATACTGAACCATGATGATGATAATGAATACAACAAACCACACAACATTACTGCACAATTAAAACTCACATTTGTTTGGTAATCAACTGTATAACAGTATGTGGTCATTTTTTTTCTCACTCTTTTTTGATTACATGTTATTTAATTTGACAATTTAATACATAGAAACAAATTAAAATTGATGTGAAATGAAATTGGGTTGCATAACGCCTCTGTACTTTAATGAATTAGCAAAACGCTTTGGCAGTGATGTCCAAATACTGAATGTTAAATGATGTTCTCCATGGATTAGATAGATTTGTGTAATCGCTCTAAACATGTAAATAAGCTTTAGCTGTTGACGTCTGTGGGTAAAAGCTCAGAGAGACATTTGATTTGCAAAATGAGGGTGTATGCAGATTTTGCAGACTGACAGACAACCTCATGCTGTAGAAGCAATAACAGCCAGCTCTCCGAAGCCATGGTGAGAGGTTATGTTTCTTTCAGCAGGGGAGAGGGCTAATAGGATGAGGATCAATGTAGGTGATGTAGTAGGCTATGACAGACAAAGAATAATGAAACAGATGCAGAGGTTGTGATGGAATGAAGAATGGGAAAGGAGGGGAAGGAAAGATAAAAGTAGTAGTTGTACAATCATTAGATCATCTGTACTGCTTTCTAATTTTAATGTATGAATTAACTGAAAAGGCAGAGAATAAAGTGTAAAGTGACAGAGCACAGATGACCGGGGAGTTGTGCACTTTACACAAGCAAAGCTCCCACTCAAATGCTGGGCATGAGAGTAATTGCTTGTGGTTATACTGGGCCCGGGCCTGCATTAATGGCATTTCCTGTTTTAATATGGCATCAAGCAAAATACAGTATCCCCTTGACATTCATTAGTCAATTATGCAGTGTGTGTGTGTGTGTGTGTGTGTGTGTGTGTCTGCATGGGTTCGTACATATGTGTGTTCTTTGTGGATACCCTGTTTGCTTCTTATCAGGTGTTCAGACCAGAAATAGCCCTACATTTTTTTTTAAAAAGCACAGATTTTATGTTATTTAATACAGTTTGTGTAATATGAGGTATGAGGTGTGATACATCATCAATGATCAACAATCATTCCATCCAACAATTGCCAGGTAATCACACCTTTCACATTATAAAGTAATCTACCAGGAATGTGTGCTTGCACGTATTTGTTTTTCCAATGCAGCGTTGGATTACGTCAAATTGCTTTGTAGATCAGCCAGGTGCCAACACAGTGGTCTCTTTGAAAGAAATGAGGGGGCTGCATCATTTCATGCTCTGCTAATATATTGTTACGCAGATGACACCCAGCTGTACTTATCCATGAAGCCAGGTGAGACTAACCAGGTAGCCAAGCTTCAGGTGTGTCTTAAGGACATAAAAATCTGGATGACCAGTAATTTCTTACTCTTAAATTCAGACAAAACTGAAGTTATTGTAATTGGCCCAAAACACCTCAGAGATACACTATGTGATAATATACTGACTCTGGATGACATCACCTTGGCCTCCAGTGCTACAGTCAGAAACCTTGGTGTCATTTTTGACCAGGACTTGTCCTTTACTTCACATATAAAGCAAGTCTCTAGGACAGCCTTCTTCCACCTGCGCAATATTGCTAAAATCAGACCCATTCTGTGTCTAAAGGATGCTGAAAAACTAGTTCATGCATTTGTTACCTCAAGACTGGACTACTGTAACTCTTTATTGTCAGGATGTCCCAAAAATTCAGTAAAAAGCCTCCAATTGATCCAGAATGCGGCAGCACGAGTACTGACAGGAACGAGGAAACGAGATCACGTCTCTCCTGTGTTAGCCTCTCTGCATTGGCTCCCTGTAAAATCCAGAATCGAATTTAAAATCCTCCTCCTCACCTACAAAGCCATTAATGGTCAGGCACCATCGTACCTTGGAGAGCTTATAGTTCCCTATTTTCCCAATAGGACACTTCGCTCTCTAAATGCAGGTCAACTTGTGGTTCCCAGAGTTAGTAAGAGTAGAATGGGGGGCAGAGCCTTCAGCTATCAGGCTCCTCTCCTGTGGAACCAGCTCCCAGTGTGGGTCCGGGAGGCAGACACCCTCTCTACCTTTAAGATCAGGCTTAAAACTGTCTTGTTTAGTAAAGCTTATAGTTAGGGCTGGCTCGGGTATGTCCTGACCCATCCCTTAGCTATGCTGCTATAGAGCTAAACTGCTGGGGGATTCCCATGATTCACTGGGCGCTCTCTCCCTATTTCTGTCTCTCTCCCCCGCTCTCTCTCAATGACTTCATGCCATTAACTTTGTTTTTTTTTTTTTTTTTCTCTCCCGTAGTTTTGTGCTTCTCCTCTCTCTCCCTCTCTCTGTCCTCATTCTGCAGGTATCTCTGCCTCGGGAGCAGCAGGATCCAGATCCACCACTACTCATCTTTACTATTACTATTACCTGTCTTTATTATTAATAACGCCATTACCGACACAGCTGTTCCTGGTCTCTCTCTCTTCTCTCCCCTCTCCTCCCCCTCCCCCTCTTTCTATCTTCCCCTAAACCCAACCGGTCGAGGCAGACGGCCGCCCACCCTGAGCCCGGTTCTGTTGGAGGTTTCTTCCTGTTAAAAGGGAGTTTTTCCTCCCCCCTGTCGCCAAGCGCTTGCTCGTTGTGGGAACTGTTGGGTTTTTCTCTGTAACAAAGTAAGGTCTTGACCTTACCCTGTAAAGTGCCTTGAGATAATGTATATTATGATTTGGCGCTATACAAATAAAATTGAATTGAATTGAATTAATATCTGTCTGAACACAGCCTTCATTTGTGACTTCATCTTGTGCCCAGCAATTAATTGATTTTACATAAAAAGCAATATTCCAAATCTCAAGAGATGCAATTTTGACTTCCTATGGTGAGAGTTGTTATCTTTTAGGGGTGAAAGTCAGTTTCTGCTAAAAAGACAACTGGCACATTTGTCATCAGTGAGCTGGTCACAGTCATGCAGGTGCAGATCCATGTTTTATTAAGTTCATAAGCCCAAAACATAAATAGTACATTTAAAGTAGTAGTAAACAGTACATGTAAAGCTCCTATTACACATTCAGTTTCACTATGGGCTCAGCCCAAAATACAACCAACAATTGTTTACTCCAAATTCTTAACTGAGTTTGTAGCATGGCAAAAACACACACAGCAAAGTAGACTTATTTATCAGTAGAATATATAACAAATTAAAAAAGAAATATAATTTAGAAAGAGTAACACACAATATAACAGTATATGAATACATATGACTTACTTTGCTTTCATTCCATTGTTGGAGAGAATGCTCTGGTAACTTATTGTAAAGTCACAGTCTGTGATGGAAATGTTAACAAAAAGGTTGTCCACAACCAAGATTCAAAGGACAGGTTTAGAACCTGCTGTCACTCCCAATCAAATCACAGGTCATTTAATATCCAATGCAATGGCAGAAACTTATTAATGTTGTCTGATGATGTTACAGGCTTGTTTACATTAGCAATGTTTTCATACAGGCCTGCTTTTTAAATTATGATCAGATGAGTAAGACAAATACTTATTTTTCATTTTTAAATCAAGCTTTTAATTGTATATGCAAATATATCTCTAATTTATATGGTTAGGAGATTATTGATTAGATCTTTAAACCCGTCTATTGACATTCAAAATATAATTTTCCTCTTCAACAGGAGATCCTTTAGAGTTGGTTACCTATCACTGTATTCCTTCATTAAAACTCCTCAACCAGCTTAGACAGGAGCCATTCAAATTAATGAGTGGTGTCACGCCCTAACATGAAACACTATAAAGAGAGATTTCATCATTTTACATGGCTGTCCAACTGCCTTTCAAAGTCCATCATCATCACTAAGCAGTCTGATCAAAAAGTTGAATGGTGTAAACTGGTTGAGTGATGAGGCAGAACCTACACACTGGCTGGTATGGCAAACACACTGATTTACACAGCATGGTGTATGAACACTACATGCTCAAAGAAGCATTTATAACATGTTCCACAAGCATACATGTGCACAGCAGCCACAAACATAAGGTCAATCACACCCTGAGAGAGATGAGCCTTGTCAAGAGCAGAGAGGGGGGTCATGTATTCCATTTTGTGAAGTTACAGAGCAGAGAAACATATTTCAAAGCAAAAGGCCATCTGTACTGCACAAAATCACAGTCCTTTGAAAAGTTCAAATACTAATTGTCATGTTTGACAGTGTGTATGTGTGTGTGTGTGTGTGTGTGTGTGTGTGTGTGTGTGTGTGTGTGTGTGTGTGTGTGTGTGTGTCAGGGAGGGGGGGTGGGGTTGTGAGTAGTGAGTGAGTAAAGAGGGAAGAAAAAGCAACAGAGAGCATAATATGTCATGTTATCTGTTCTGGTGACCTCAAGGTCATCATTGTCAACTTTAGAAAATTGCCACAACAATCCAAGATCACATCTTCTGATAGGATATGCTCATGCTTAAGATGATATTTCACTCTGGTATGTTCTTGGCATACATATTCATGTTTACTCCCCGTGTGTACTGGATGTCCCAGTTACCCATACAGTTGAAGTACAACTGACTTTTTTTGCAGTGCTTTAATTAGTCTTAAAATCATACTTCTAATCTAAGATGCATGTCACCTGAGATGATGTAACATATTTATCCTTTTCTCCATGGGCTATGTCTTTTTACAATTTGTAATACAAAGATTTTGAAAAATGTGGGCAGATACTGTTGGAGTTTGCCTGTTGCCTAAACTTTAAAATATTGTACAAATACTGAAATAGCACTTTTGGCCATTTAGTTATTTTCTCGGAGTGTGAGATGCATTAGATCAGATGGGCCAAATAGACACATACACACAAACACACACATTTGGGGCCACAGAAGCAGCAACAGAAGTGGTAACAAGCTTGTTGGGAAGGCGGGTGACAAATGAGCCAGGGCACATTGTCCTGGCATTAGAGATGAGCAGAGGTGTGAAAATGTCACCACAAATAGCCCCCGGTCACCAAATGTCACCTTTCCACTCCTCTCCCTACCCCTCCCTTCCTCCTGCTTGTTTCTTGGTTCCCTTCTTTCTAATCTGCCTCTCCTCCTTCCATCTACTCACCTCTTTTTACCATACACAGCTCTTTTCCTCTCTGTCCTGTTCTGCTACCCTCTCATCCTTCGACACCGCTTTCCTTTTCATCTCCTCAAAAGGGCAGAGAGGGGAAGGGAGCAGAGTCAACAATTTTTTTTAACTCTACTCCTCTCCTCTCTGACCTTCCCACATCTCTATTGTGTCTCGTTTTTTCTCCAGTCCATCCATTCATCTATACACATATTTATCCATCCATCCATTTTTAATCTGATTACCTGGATCATGGTCATTGAGGACACAGAGTAAATAAAGGGCCACAAATAGAGTTTCGGTATTTCCTGGGAACGATCCCGTTTCCTGGGAAAAGTAGCTGCAGGATCCCTGGAGTTTTAGCGTGTGAGTTTATGTGTCTTTGTGTGCTTGTGCGCTCATGACCTTAAGGCTACTGTCTGCACTTAAACACAGATGCCTTCTCCAAACCTTATTAACACCACCACTCAACTGTTGAAGAAGATACTCCTTACACCACTGTTATTATACTAATATAACAAGATCAAAATGTCACCTTCAAAGTTAATTCCGATTATTTTTCATGCTAAAATCCGTGAAGAAATCTGTGAAGGTAAACTATGCAGACCACCAACCCAAATCAGTCGAAGAGCAGCATTTAACAGGTGAAGCAGTGAGTACAAATGTTGTGCTAGTGTTTCAACTAGCTGACTAACTCACTAACTCACTAACTCACTAACTCACGTACTGGTCACATGATGCTTCTCAATCGCAAGCCAGCTAGCCAATCACTGCAACTCGAGTCAGTGAGTGAGACACACACAGGGGAAAGACGAGATTCAACGTCAGAGAAATAAGTGAGGAAAAGTGGGGGAGCGGGATATAGAAGATATATGAGAAAGGGGGTGTTCAAGTTGTTAAGATGTGTTGACACCATTTATTATAAAAATGGCTGAGACTGTTAGGATGTGAAATGAAGTTAACAAAATTTTTATTTTTCATTTCATTGTTTTCTAA
Source organism: Trachinotus anak (assembly GCF_046630095.1). Taxonomy (NCBI): domain Eukaryota; kingdom Metazoa; phylum Chordata; class Actinopteri; order Carangiformes; family Carangidae; genus Trachinotus; species Trachinotus anak. The sequence continues at coordinate 14,862,923 of NW_027273855.1, read as the reverse complement.
AATTAAGTACTTTTAAGATGCACATGCCTTATTTTTCTTGAGATGAGGAAAGAACATTTAATTATTACTAGAGAAATTATATTTGTTTTGATAAAACCACTCTTTTGTAAAACTGGAGAAAGTGGATCAGTGCAGGCACTTTTTGTCTCGACTTAACATATGATCATATAATTGTAATAAATTATGTGAAAGATTAACATCATAAAATTAGAATGGATTTAATAAATTTCTTTTATGATGAATCACCCAAAGTTCTGTTGTTAAAATCATGGTGAGAATCCCACTAAAACAAGTTTCACTTAAGTTTGGTTCCAGAACTAATAAATAAAGAACGGTCCAACTTTATAAGAACAATAAGAGGAAAATAATAAAAAAATAATAAAAAGAAGACTACTTCCACTTATGCTATATACTATATACTAAAACACAAAGCTATATATATATTTTTTGTGTGTTGAATTAAGAACTGTCACCTTGCCCCTGATAAGTGACATGTGGTGATGTAAGGGTATTACTGAAGAACAATATGTATCCTGTATCTAACAAATCCTACAGCATGCATGGTATATATGAAATGCATCCTTAGGAGTTATGGAACTGTGCACCATGAGTTGTTCGGGACCATCTTGGTTGTTGTTTGATGTCTTTGAAGTCCATATGGGTTTGATACCATATGGTGCAGAAACTTCAACAAATAAACCAAATCTAAATATTCAGTTTGTATCTCCGTTCATGACACCTACTTAGGGTTCATCATGCCTGATCCTAGTGAATCTTTTATAAATTTTGACATATGGAATCACTCTCGTCTTTCAAAAATTAGTGACCGTTTTGCCTCAAGTTTCCCTACCACTTGTCGTAAAGGGTTCCCAACATCATTGTTCCTGAGGTCACTGACACTTGCTTACACAGAGATTACATCTTGTTGGTAAAGTCTATGAGGTTTATGTCTGGAAACAAAAGAATAGAATCAGCATGATGATACAAATCACTGAATCAATTGAAAATGTTTAAATTTATAACATGACTTTCCTCCTCTTAAGCCTCACAAAAACAAAAACAACTAAACCTAAAAATAAAATTAGGAATTTAGGCACAATACTGCAACTGAATGTCCAAATTTTAGTGAAAAGATTTTTTTTTCTTTTACATTTTCAGCATTTCTTTTTCAATTGGAGAAGGGGAAGCATGCAATGGCAATTCAAGGAGTGGTGCGTTTGTCCGATCCAGAGTGGGTAAGGTTCATGTGGATGTTTCAGTGGGGAGGTGTCAATCAGCTATTGCACAGCCGATATGAAATGTCCTCTCCTCACCTCTCTTCTCTGCATTTTTCTCACATCCCTCTGCACACAGTGAGTCATGAGGCCAAACCCCTCCTGCAGTGTGTGAGCTCCACGGCTCACAGGTCATCTGCCTTGTGAGGCGCTGATTACTGAACGTCGATGTCGTGCCACTGCAGCAATGAAAGGGACTGTACTTTGCCATGATCAGATCACAGAACCGCTCATTAAGATAGATATGATTAATGATAGCATTCAGACAAACCAGAGTGGGATACCACATCTTCAAACACTGGGATGGGGGCCTGCATATGTACAGTACATGCTGCAGTCAATTTTACATTTACATTTAGATCGCAGTGGTTCACCTCTGTTCAAGTTACAAGATTGATATGATAGATTGAGAAAGTCCATAAAACAACCATTTAAGTGCTCTATTTTCTGTTTTTCTCCACCAGAGCAGCACAGAGAGTAGTCAAAAGAAACAGATTGGTGGTAAAATGCAAAGACTGAGGAATTACTATGTCTTGATGTGAAATGGAGGAAAGAACTGATGGAATGGAGTGAAAAAAACTTTTGGAAAAATGGAAAGAGAGTGATAATAAGTTCCTGGCTGATAAGATATTTGAAACAGTTGCTGCAGTGCAAGTTGCAGTATTCTTCCGTGGGAGTGTGCGGGCCTGTATGTGTGTCTCTGCCATTAATAATGCCCTTTAGTATTGCTCTTGTTACCACTTTCAAAAGACCAGAGATCCTCTCACACAGAGAAATTTAGACAGGATCATCAATAACCTGACACTGATTGATTGAAGTTGAAAGGTTTACTCTCTAACAACCGAAGAAAAATAAAATACATTCATTTTTCAGTATGGAGATGTGTGTTTTGTTTGTGCATATGTATCTGTTTGAATGTGTTTCTCTGTGTATTTACTACATACATTGTATCGTTATTAACAGCATATGCTCTCTGGGGTTATTTGCTAAAAGAGTTTCAGATTGACTGACCAGCCATTGATGGACAAGATGTGAGCATAGTGACTCCACAGTGTCAGCTATTGATAAGTGGATCGATCATGTTGATAGCAGCCTGAGAGAGCTTGTTTATTGGCAAATAACCTATCGAGTAGCCTGATGGATTAGACTGTTTAAGCACTGTTTTTATACGAGGGGAGAGCAAAACACAAGCACTGACAAGCATGTGTTGGCAAACACACACACACGTTTAAAATACAATGTCAGAAGTGTTTGGTATATTAGATGAACGCACTCTTTGCTTTTACCAGAACTGATTTGCAAACTAGTGTCACCCTGAAAAAGTACTTTCAGAGAGTACAAGATAAACACTCCAATTTATTTAATTTTTCACCTAATCTAATTAAAGAATAGATCTAAAAGGGAGGGCTGATCTGTGGGTGGAAGGCAAAGGGTGAAACAGAAAATCATGCAATTTCATTTCATTTTGTTCTAAACATTCTGCAACAGTGGGTACTAATTATAAATTAGTCATGCAGCTGTATTCAACTCTTTAAGGTAAATTACTCTTTTCAATATAAATTGCATTTTCAATATTTTGTAATGAGCATTTAAGGGTTTACTCATAGGTTAATTATATACTTAGTGACTGTTGCGTGCTTGGTATGTGTCTACAAGTGATCAGCTAAGGTCAAAAATGTATTCTCAACATGGCTCGACAAATTCCAGCTTGAGAATGAAAAGGTCGCAAGAACCACATCCAAACAGATGAAACAGGATATGGCAGTGACACAAAATATTGAACATTTTATTCTAAAAGCAACTTGGGGATAATAATTTTCTGGTCAAGAGCTTTAACATAGTGAAAAATATGTTGGTATATATGAGGTAAACATTTTCCACCTTACACCTAATTCGTCTTACATCTGGCTATTTCCAGTCCAAATACCATTTGTGACTGGAATCCCATGTCAGCTGTACATTGTCTGACAGAATAAATCTGATGCAATAGGCATTTGGCATTGAGCTGTGAACTAAATCTCATGTTGGCTGATTTTTTTGTTTGTGTCTTATTCTGCTGGTTGTTAATCCGTCTCAAATTTGTGGGATTAAGGGGGGCAGCTCGGTGGCTCACGTGGTAGAGCACGTACCATTAAGGCTTAGTCCTAACTGCAGTGGCCCAGGGTTCGAATCCAAACTCTCCCTTTCTCTGGTTTTCCTTTCCATCTCTAAAGTCAATAATTAATCTTTCACCTACCTGCACAAGATCAGCCTGTGAGTTTGTCTGTGTAGCTGTATGCACATGTACGCATTGGGTCAGGGTTTTTGGATTGCCGCATGCTATACGGTGGCCAATTCCAGCTTTAGATAAAGTGAATAATTATGGATGCAATCAATAAAGAGTGAAGCAGGGGAGAGGAGCAGGATGGGAGATAAGCCATTGGCTTATTGACTTGTCAAGTGTCACCATCAACACATAGCCTTTTGAGTGTAAGTGCTTGTGCATTCACGCATGCCTGTATATGTATATGTGTGTGTGTGTGTGTATATGTATATGTGTGTGTGTGTGTGTGTGTGTGTGTGTGTGTGTGTGTGTGTGTGTGTAAGAGCCCCTGTGAGTGTATATAATTACTCTATAGTATCCCTGTATCTCTTTGTCCTGGTCTGACAGCTAATTAGTTGTGCTGTCTCAGGAGTAAACTCAATAAGGGGAAAATGAGGGAATCAGTGAATCCTCCTATTTTCATATTCAGCTGTTACACTGATGGGACACAGGCCATTACAGTCCAACACTCTGTGGCTGTAGCACGCTGTGCAGCAGTGGCAGAAAACACAAAGTCTGCACAAATGTTGTCTGCACAATATTAGCAGTATGTCAATCTAGCAATACTTAACCATTTTAGATTTAACTCTGGCAAATTGTGTTTCTATATAACTGAACTGCAACATCTAACATCTTTAGTGGAAAACGTAATTGCACCCAGATTCCATTTTCTATTAATATACTGAGGACATGTTACTGGGCTACGTGTTTGACAAGTTGCAAATAAATTGATACGAAACATCAGTAAAATGTTCACAGACAACATATTTGTTTTCCAACAAAATATCAGATCTTTCAGCACAATATTGACTTGTTCACTACAAGTCAATATTGTGCTTATTCTGCAGCATTGTTAAACTTTTTTATGGTTATGTTTTGACACTCACAGCACTTGGTTGGGGTTAAGGGAAGGTCATGGTCTGGTTAAATACAGGAATAAGGTCATACTGACTTTTGACACATTTATACACATTTTATTAAAAAAAAAAAAAAAACCCTAATCATAGACAGGAATCAGGATCCAAATCCTGGTCTCTAGTGTGACAGTCATGCACTTTATACAGCTCATCATCTGTTAATAAATGCAGCCCTTCATTCATTAAAAAAATTAATTGCTTAGTCAGTGGGAATTTTAAGTTACCTCAACATATCCGATAATAGCCAGGTAGATAAGAGTTTGTAAGCTTGTTGACTTGCAACCTGAAACATCAACCGCTGAGTTCTGCTGCTACTTTGGATTTCACCAAAGCCAATCAATGCTTGATGGCTCATACTGCTGTAGTAATACAGCCAACATGCAGGTGCATCTCGTTCAACAGAATCAACACCATGTGGCATTACACAACATATACTGGAAACATGCCTGTAAGATCTGCTTAGATTATTTAGAAACATGCCAGCCAAAAAATAAAACTGATACACTGACCGTATATTTAAGCATCTAACTTTTGTTACTCAATATCTACTGTATGATAATATGATTCAATTGTCCTGTATATTCCAGCATGAAAAATCACAACGTTTGTCACATCATACAGAAGAACAACAATCACAATATGGGCTGTCAACTGAAATTGAAGCTACCCTTTGTAAACATTGGGAGATTGTAATTCATCTACTCATCTGTTTGAATTCACCAGCAGGTTGTGTGTTGTACTCAGTATGTCCCCAAATGCACTGTCCATCTGACCCAATGCATGGCTTCATATTTTCATATTCTTTACATTAAATTAGTGAGTAATTGGTATTCCAAATACTCTGAAAGTGAGATACACTAAAACAAAGATGTGAGAGAAACCAATGTAAAGTTAATTTTATCAAGTGCTGTTACACAAGCTCCTGTTGCAAAAAACATAACAAGATAAAACACTTAGCAAACCCACCCACACAGTTGCACAATAGTAAATTACAAATCAGAGATAAAGTTAAGATGAATGCACCAAAGGGACACTTTATTATCCAATTAGTTTCTGAGTTCAGCTCCTCAGACTACTTCATAAAAAAGGACAGTGTATGTATGTTATGTTTATGTCAGCAAGCTGGCACAAGATTCATCTTCCTCCCTGGAGCTGATTGCACATTTTCATCCACTTTAATCCAACAGGAAATAGTAAGGAATAGCACACCTGCAAGACAGAATCTGTAAAATATGTTTCCCTGAGTTTAGAGGCAATGAGATAGTGGAAAATGGTTATGCCCTGAAAGTGTACGTGTCTGATGGATAATCATGGCCTCAGGCACACATACACACGCATGCATTCACCCTCTCTCTCGCGCGCGCACACGCGCGCACACACACACACACACACACACACACACACACACACACACACACACACACGATAAATAGGATAGAAAGAATGAGCCATGAGAGAGACCTAGGGAGGGATATTAGCTGCATCCCTCCACCCCCTACCTGTCTCATCAAATATGATGTGGCCATATAAAGACAGTCTGCAGCAGCAGGAGAGAACTGTTGAAGCACAGACTTTTTCACTGGCTGAAGTAATGGGCAGGAGAGACAGGGGCAGAAAAACAGAAGGAGGGAGAGAACTAGACAGGGTGTTAGTGAGAGCAAGAAAGTGTTAGTGAAACCTTGTGTGCATGTGCAAGAAAGTGAAAAAAGAAAGGGCTGAGAGGCAATGCTGGCATGAGAGGACATAAGGAGAGAGAAATAAAGAGTGTGAGAGATGAGCGAGAGCAGAGCAATCCTAATAGCTGAGGGTAAAACCTGCAATCTACCATTCTGTCTGATCTCAGCCATCCTATGAGTCAGGCCAAGAAAGCTTTGAGATGCTCCATGCACATTAACCTCTACTCATCCTCCACCCACACTCCTCCTCTGCCTTGTCCCTCTTTCCCTTCCTACCCACATTAAAGTGAGCACTTCAAGCATGCTGATATCAAGAGCATAATGACTGACATTTAGGCTTATGTTTGCTTCACTGTCACACACATAACGTATGATAACGCTCACAAAAGGACCAATCAAAGCCCAATACTTTGCCAGTCAATCATAATGATCTTTTTTCAATCACATAAAGAAAGACAGATAGACAAAAATATTTCTATAACCATGTTTTTAAATTGTTATATTCCTACAAAATAGAAGTATGAATCAGATCAGCATATACATATGTTCTTCCTTCATCTTCCTCTTGCTTCCTTTGACTTTCAATGTTTTTCATCTTCACTGAAATGATAATATTCCTAATACTGAGACAACTTATCATTGTTACAGTTTTTCTACACTATTATTAGCGACAGCATTGCTAAGATAGTTGGGCACTTCAAAAGGGATATGGATTTCAATTCAAGGTCTGTCCCTCTCAGAAATGGGGTATCTGCAATCCCTTGCGGTACAAATTTTATTACTGAGCTTCATGTTTTGGTAAAAACGATTGTATTTCCACTCAGAATTGCAGATGGCCTCCAAGAAGGAGGACTGTGAATATTTTACTAATGTATCACACAATGGTGGTATGGGTAGCATTGACCATTTCAAGGACAGGCAGCTCCTTGCTTGACCGTTTTTCCGAATATGGTTTTTACATGCAGATGTAGAGAAGAATAAACATCGATACTGCAACTAAATCGTAAAATAATTTTGGCTGATACATTATCACAGCTCAGCATACCAGACCTCTGTAGCCCATTCCTCATCTCTGCTTGTGGCTTGGGCTTGAGGGTACATTAACTGCTACTAGCATAACATAGCCAAATCTCTGAACCAAACTGTCGGTAGTCAAATAGCATTGTGGGTAATGTTGTCACAGTTCATTCAGTTATTTGTTCATTCTGTCTGCTTTGCCATGTACACTACCTGTCTTGTCATTTGTCATTTCAGACCCTGCCACTTCCACTTGCCCTAAAGTAATCCCAGCCCCCCATTTTTGCCCTGACGTCAATCTACTCACTTGTTCCCCATTACCTTATTATCTCCCTATATATATGTGTGTGTGTGTGTGTGTGTGTGTGTGTGTGTGTGTGTGTGTGTGTGTGTGTGTGTGTGTGTGTGTGTGTGTGTGTGTGTGTGTGTGTGTATACACACATGTATATAGACTGTCTATTGTGCTATCCCAGTTGTAGCTTTCCGGCATTTTTGTACCTACCTGCTGATTTTTCCAGCGTCCTGCGTATATTTGGACTTTGCCTCTTGCCTTTGCTTCCTTTTTGCCTGGTGTTCCTGCCTGCCTGTTAGTGACCACTGCCTGCCTGCTGACTTGACCCCTTGCCTTAGCCTTTACCTGTTCTTGCCTGCATTACCTTTCAATAAAGGTGAACTGTTCTAATGTTTCAATGGTGTCTCTGAGTCGAGCATTTGAGTCCTGTATATTCTGAGTCGTGACAAATGTTGGTGCCAAGTTTTGACAAGCAAGAAGAATGTGTGGAATATAAAAACAATATCTCCAGTTTTGATATATATGCTAAATCAGTGGAGTAGTCTTTTAGCACTTAGAACAATAGATTTAGTCTTAATTGTATCAATATACAGTATTTAGGCTTATGTGGTTTCTTTTTGAGAGCCACATGAAAAGACTGATAACACTCTCATGTCTGTACATGGCAAGCAGATGGTCCACAAGCCTTGCTGTCATCAGGTTTCCTGATGTCAAACGCACTAAGAACATACATCAACCACTACTAATATCATTATTAAGATTATCTTACCAGAAGAACTTATGAGCCATCCCATGTAATAACAGACATACAAGGTAGATGTAAAGAAGCAAATGGTTTTTGTGAAGTGGGCATAGGGTGGGATGCAGTAACCAGGTCCATTTTGGATTTTTTGGTAAAATACCAGAATTCTTTGCGATATAAGGCTAACGAACCTCTGTCTCCTTTCTTTGCCCTTTTTCATTGGCAAAGAACAATGTACAAAACATTCAGGTAGCATCTTCTCATTTTACATTGACAATCACTTTCATTTGTTTCAAATGACAAATGCTACAGCAGCTGAAGGAAAATACTGTTGAGTCCATAAAGGCTAAAAGAAACTTTGAGCTGTAATCTGATTAATGTGCTCCCTCTACGCTGGTGTCTGTGCCACAGATTTGTTTGTGAGAGAGAAGAAACATCACTCATTTTTACTAATTTTTTCACTATTTTTTTGATTTTGAACAAGTCTAAGTCACTACTCTCCTCTAGAGAAATTATCTAGCTTACTGGATCATGTCCTGTCACCACAGGAGAATCGCCTATAAATCTCATATCGCATATCATTTCAATATTTTAAAGAATCTGCACTTAATAGATCGGGATCTTCAGTATTTGGAGCTCATAAAAATAAAGTGTAAAAGTGAGTAGGCTACATCTGCTATCCTCCCGTTCCAGATACAGTGCAGATGCAGTGCTTCTGGCTTCTCAGAAACTAAGTCGGAGGTTATGGATTTTTGAGGGATTCAAAAAGATTCTGATTCAATAATTCTGAATTCAATACTGGGTTCAGATTGGATTAAATGCTATTGAAACCCAATCGTGGGAAGCATGACTTGTCCATTCTTCAATAAGAGCCACAAGTTAAATTTTAACTGTCCACAAACAGTAAATCCTATGTTTATGAAGACTTGACCTTTGCCAGCTCAAAGCCTCTCTCAAACAAAAAATTACATTGTGGCTAGGAGAAGATCAACAGGTAAAAATGGTATCTGAACTGCAGCACCAGATTACCAGAATAGCAGCACTGACTAAGGGCGAGGATCAGAGCTCTATCTAAATTTCTCTTGAGGGGCGAATTGTCGGCCATTCTGTCTGAAGTTCTTGTAATTTCAGTTCAGCATAATGACAGTATATCCAACACCAGCTATTGCTATAAATGTTTGTTTATATGTGATGGATCCTGGTGCTCTTTGAAGTGAAATTTGTGCTCAGACATCCAACCACAGACGCCATATTTCTTTTATTCAGTTATAGTTTGTAGTGGCATAACTATGATTGCTAAATCATTGCAGGTGTCAGGCATGCTGCTTGAATGAAAGGAGCAGCCAATAGTTCAATTAGTTATAGTGCTAAGGATATTAGTCAGCCCACTTCTTATCAGTGTGGTTGTCTGCCATCCTTCCAAGACTGCACTCCTGTGCCAGCAGAGCAGGGCGAGGAAGCTGCAAGAGCAGCAGCCGAGCCATGTAGGTGATGCAGAGGGGAGTGAACTTAGGAATTGTGATTGCTGCCAGTGGCATAAGCACTTCAGTTATAGTCTTTGTAAGCAACTGCATATGCAACTGTTGCAACAGCATACGCCATCAACCTGGTCATATTAAAAGCCAGAGGAGCAGTAAAGCAGTTAGAAAACTGGCCTAACTACACATTTACCTGAAGCACCACAGACTGGAAATCTGATACCATGACTGTATGAAAACCCTGAAAAGAAAATTAGATAAAAGAGAAGAAAAAATATCCATTTCACATCCTTCCAGGTTGTAACATTTCTAAATTTGTTTTCTCTCCTCTGTCTAAACTGTTTATCCCACAGGACTTCACTGCTCCAATTACACTACCATTACACCAACTGCTGGGCTATTTTCATGTAAATACACAGGTATTGCAGATGTAGCCTGTAACATTTTACCCTCTCCCTATGTCAAGAGAGGAGTCATCAGTGAAAAGGGACTCAGGTATTCCAAACTGGGAGACAATGCGGAAAGGAAGAGTTATGGATCGTGTTCTTGTTTCTCTAATGATGAGAGAACATCAGAGAAACATTTACATGCATGGTTAAGCCAAATAATAAAAGCTTCCCATATTTTCAAGAAAAACTCTTCATTCCATGTTTATCTGTTGATGACGATGCTGGTCAGTGTTTACTAGATCTTTTCTACACATAACAATGATTTTTACGCTGTTTTTCAATTACTCTGAAACACTAGTGGCAAAAATCACACAATACAGCACAGCCCCGTTTGTCTTTCTCACTTTTCTGCTCCCTTAGTCCACCCATTTTGAATGTGGACAATACTTTGCAAGTTTAACACCAAAACCTTTATTTCTCACTTTGCAGCAGTATTTTATGTTGTGATTGAGCATGACCATAAGGTAGGCAGGGAGCTGTAAATGTATGGCTTTTCCATTATAGATAAGAGCCACAGAGAGACAGAGAGAAGCAGCATAGTGCATGTCCTTGATTTAGCGGCATTGATCTCTATCTGCTCTCTAGCCTCTTTCATTTCCAATGTGTAAAAGTGTGTGTGTGTGTGTGTGTAAGTGTGTATGTATGTTGGGGGGTGGGGGCCCTATGGCTATGCAGAGCTCAGACAGAGATAAGGTTATCAGAACACACCTAACTGATATGATTGGCAAGGTGACAGGAGGCCACTGTGAACCCTGAAGGGTTGACTTACCACAAATACACACACACACACACACACACACAGACTGACCTTAAAATAAGTTTAATCTTTTGTTTATCCCCGTCACAAATGGAGGCAATATCTGCATGAAACACCGCAGAGATGTCAAACAGCCATCACAGACTTCAAAAGATGCTTATTATTTTCAGCTAGTGAGCTATCGCTTTTGATAACAACACTCCCAAGAGAGACAGAGACAGAAAAGGGGGTGGTGGTGGAGAGTGAAGGAAACAAGGAAAGAAAGAAACAGAGAGAGAAAAAGAGGAAGAAGGATAAAAACATGGGTTGGAAAAGCGGGGGGGGGGGCCTCTGCCTCTCTGAGATTACTGTAGCAAAACCCGAGCAGTGAAAAAAGCTGTGCAGACAGACAGTGCCACAGAGAGATGGATCTGTAAAGCAACACTGGGACAAGAGATATGGGAAAAGAAACAAGATGGAAGAAGGGATGTGGAGAGAAACAGATAGGAAGAAGGGAAAGAGCAAGGGAGGAAGAGATGGATAGGCCCTAGATACTTGATTGACTCAAAGACTAATGGGCATGCACTACCACGGCATCCTGAAAATAGTACGCAGTAGTAGATGGAGAGTGAGGCAATGGACACTCATGCAAATACAAAGCTCACTCCCCACTGAGTTTCCTGCTGCATGCTTCTCAAGTTGAATTGAAAGCACTGTATAACAGAAGGTGAATTGTTTTGCGTTTCCATCACAGGCAGAAGAGAAGAGAAGAGAAGAGAAGAGAAGAGAAGAGAAGAGAAGAGAAGAGAAGAGAAGAGAAGAGAAGAGAAGGCTTGCATTTTAGACTTGCATCAGTTATAAAGCTGTCAATGATTACAGATTGAGACAGTTTCACACACACACACACACACACACACACTGTATAAATGTCAGTTGAAAAAACTGAAATGAAATAAGCACACTGTTCTTACTACTCTATTGCCACCATATTTCCTCTGCCTTTATTTCCTATCTCTATCTAAATCGTATTTCCAGCCCCTTTATCCTTGCTGTGGTCTCCACTGCTGGTAAAACACATCCCTGATAAATGTTCCCACATATTCATCCCTTCACTTCACTTTCAGCATGCAGAGGAAAAATGAGCTACGCAGGACCGGGAGGAAAAGTGGCAGAGAAGAAGAAGAGGAAAGAACTGGAGGGAAATGAGGGATATGAGTGAAAGATGATCAGAACGCCGTATGGAGCAGGGGATGAAGGAATAGGAGAAAACTAAGAAAATGAGGACGGGGAACAGCAGAAAGGCCAGTGAGCAAGGGATGCAGCTGAAAGGATGGTGATGAGATAGATACATAAAGCAAGAGAGGGATGCGCGATACAGTGAGGGCAATGAGATGACTGTAAGGATGGAGAAAGGAGGACAGATTAGTAACATGAGGGACAGAGCAAGGCAGGGTGGAGGGAGAGATGGATTGGTCCTACTTGAGCAGACCCGGAGGAATGGATGAATTTGTGTGATGCATGATGGGAGCCAGTCCAATAAGACAACCAATCACAGACTTTGGTCTAAATGGGATAACCAATCATGGGCTTTTGCCGCCATCATCATTCCCCATTTCAGATAAGCCCCAGCACACTATGTCCATCTTTTATCCCACAGAAAGCCGCAAGCTGTCCTATGCGTGTTTTCATAATGTGTTTATTGGATTGTGTGTGTGTGTGTGTGTGTGTGTGTTTGTGCTTATGGCTGTATTCTGATACCAATAAGTCTATCTTACATCTACATATCCATATATGTGAGACTCCTGGAGTAGCAGTGTGTCTCCTCTATTGCTCTGTTATTGCTACACAGAAGCGCTGAACAGGCAAAATATAGCAGCAGATTGTTCAACTTAAGTTTGCATTGTGCTAGATAATGTAACTGCATTCTTAAGCCCTGAAGTATCCTGAAGCACATTTGAGAGATAATGTTCTTTGATGCACACACTGAAAAAAAACTGCCCATCTGAACAACTAATTTAATTTACAGTGTTGAGTCTTAAAGCCCTTTCAGGTGAGAAAAATCTTAGAAAAGGGTGAGATGTTTCTCTTGTACAAAATATAACTTACAAAGGTCACTACCTTGAATAGGATAATGACACAGTTTTTTCACAATTTGTAACATCTCTCAATACAGAGTTCACTTTCATTTCACACACTCAGCACAACAGAGGTCAATATGGACTAAACCGTGATTCAGTTTTCGTTGCTTTCACACAAAGTGCATTCAATGGGCACTCTTTCAAATTTCAAACTGTTTTCTCACTCAGACTCAACTGCCACCATCACTTTTGATTTCTTTACATACTATTTTCAAAACTGTTTTTTAGTGTCACTTTTCCTTCCAGCTGACTCTCCATTCCTCAGCTCCATAAAGGAATTCTTGGCCTGATGGAGGTGGACAGTTTGACCCCAGTAACATGATCAGAATGATCAGATGTCTCTCTTATACCCTTTTCCTACCAGAATTAGCAGGTATAAGCAGGGCTTTTTAAACACAGGTAAACCCGCTAAAAGCTGATTGATCAATATATCTTTGAAAGTCTCCTCCTCTCAGCAGTGTCTCCAGCAGCTTAAGTTGTGTCTGTCTGTGCTGGAGACTAGAAAGAGAGCTCTGTTTTAAAGTCGGTCTGTGTTCAGCTCTCTTTACTCTGTAACTACTACCTGAATCTCTGTGGTTTGGAGTTTAGTTTCACACTGTAAAGTGCCTTGAGATAATGTATATTATGATTTGACGCTATACAAATAAAATTGAATTGAATAAGTTGAAAACTTCCATATATCGTAGTTTGTATTTTCAGATATCAGCCTCACTATTTACTGATAGTTTTCAGCCATATCAGAGGAGAATCAAGTTACTGTTGATGCAAACCAAACCTTTTGTGCTCTTGCTGCTCCACACTGAGAGATTTCCACAAGCAAACTGGCAGGATGTATTTATTGTGAAGAACTTTTAGGAAATGTAATGTGGTTGTCACCAAGTTATCAGAGCATCATTAGCAATGCTATTCTTAAAAAAAACAGCTCTAATCAACCAGATATGGACATATTCTGCACTATTTGGTTGGATGAAACAGACAGAACACACTTCCAATGAGTCACCGACAACTTTACCCTGCTCTGTGGTGCCAGGGGAAATTACTCGCATCATGACAGTGCAGCTCAGCTCGCACACATGGCTCAGAACAACTAAGCTCCCTTTTATGGAAAAACCCTAACCCTATGCAGAAAATAAATGAGACACTGAGGCACTGAAATGATTCCTCCCACTTAACAACTCTTTGGGTACAAATACTCACCAACGTAACACTGACATACAAGCTAATTGTTGAGATCTGGTTTGAAGGAGCAGGAGCAGCCAGACATTCAGAGAGTTTGGCTAAATTTATTTATAAGAAAAGGCAAACAGTAAAAAATATCCCAAGCTTTCTGTTGTAAACATCCATCACAGTTCACAGACTCACATCCTGGTGCTGCTTTGACCTGCTGTACTTGCTTTAGTTTTTACGTGCAAAGATGGACTGTTTCAGAAGCACTTCCTTCCTGTTTTATCCCCAAATAAAGGGCTTTAGATAATCTGGCCAGAGGTTTTACCACCAAATGTTACCCATGTGTCATCTTACCACTTGTGTTTTTCCTCATTGTTGTAGCAAATCATGACAGCAAGTCAGTGATATGATCTTTGTCCAATAGAAACACTGGCAAAACTATGAAAACAATATCTAAATTGCAATAAACCTTCCAGTGTCTTGTAAGGCAGCAGAATTATCTCACTGCACTTGCATTTCTTTTAACCTTACTTTAAGAAAATATGGTTATTTATGATCAGGAAATATTGAACTACTTTTTACATTTCTTGGTTGTGCACACAGTCAAACAAAAAATATCAGGATGTCAAGTTGGTCTAAGGGAGATTTAAAATTAAAATGAGCATAAAATAATTATCAAAACAACCTGTCACTTTTCACACACAAAACTGAAGTTTCAAAATTGTGTGCTTTGCAGCAGCTGTGTGTGTGTGTGTGTGTGTGTGTGTGTGTGTGTGTGTGTGTGTGTGTGTGTGTGTGTGTGTGTGTGTCTGTCAAGCAAGTCCCCATAATATAAATCATTAAATTTTGAGGTGATGACATGCTTTAGGGTGAGGGTAGGTTTAAATTAGGGTTAGGGTTAGAGAAATGAATGTAAGTCAAATATAATGTCCTTTAAAGTCATGGACACACGACTGTGTGTGTGTGTGTGTGTGTGTGTGTGTGTGTGTGTGAGACAGAGAGAGTGAGTGAGAGGGGGAGAGAGAGAGAGAGAGAGAGAGAGAGGGAGAGAGATGAGAGAAAAGAGAGACATTGTATGACAGTATTCATGGGGAGGTGTGAAGGTCAAACCATCGGGATGTGCTGTAATTGTGGGAGACGTTTTAATTAAAGCGTTTTGAGGAGGTTTTCGAGGGGTTACAGCCTGTGGGGTGTAGACTGATCCTACTGTCACAGAAATTCACACAGACTGACATGTGTGAATGCTTGTGTGTGGCTGTGCTTGTGTACCTATCCAACAGTGGACCTCCCAATTCTTAAACATTAACCAACAGTAGGGAGACACACAGTGTGGCAAGACACCTCGTAGGACCAATGTAGGCCCCAGCAAAATACACCCTTCTGACATCCCTGACCGTCTGACCCTCTGGGTACCGACAACAACAGCCTTACACCTGCAACCAAACACACTAAGTCATCAAATCCCCTTCACACTGGCAGCCTCTTTCAGTCTTCACTTCACAGTCTTCACAAGTTTACTGAGCCTCATATGGATTGAACTCAGAACTTCAAAACTTTCAATCAGCCCTCTAACACAATGGGCAATTAGGTCAGATCCTCATTTCCTCAAGCCTTTCAATGTTGACTTTGGCTGCTGGACTTCACTGGAGATCTTGAGGATCAAACCAAAGACTCCAGAGTTATCCTCTTACTCTCTGAGGTAACTGAAAAGAGACAAGATATTTAGACTTTCATTGGATATAGGACTTCAAAATTCAATGTACCTTACAGGGAACAAACCCACAACTCTCATAACTGAGGTGTCATTCCAGCAATGTTCCCTCTATTTCTTATAACCTTTGAGTCTTTCCTCTGAGTGAGGGACTTTAAAGTACAAGTTACCCAAGGATTACACCCATAACGTCAAGACTTGTAAATGATCCTCTTCCTCCATTGTCTTTCCACTTGGCCACCATGACCTGCCAAAGGTGGTCACAACCTTTTCTTTGAACAGCACTCAAAGGAAAGAGACAAAAGCTCTAACAAAAGGAGTGACACAGTGCCTAACTAAATAGCATGTTAGAAAACTGCTTGGAAGTTCTGACATTCAATTTTTATGAAGCTCTGTGAATTTTGAAGGCCAGCGCTCAATGTGAAGACTCAAAGGCTCCTAGTAATACAGCTCATAGGTGTTTGACTAAATGGTTCAGGGTGCTAGTGGACAGTTTTGAAATCTTGAGGTTGTGGGTTTAATCCTTGGGTAACTTATTGAATTATAATGTCTGACTTCCAAAGGACTGACAGAAAAAGTTTAAGAAATACCACTAAAATGATCCTGACCAACTGGCTCAATTGTTCAGAGGACTATTGAGAAGTTTTGAGGTCAAGGGTTCAATCATTGTGAGCCTCACTGATTTTGAAGTCTAAAGTACAGAGGCAAGTGTTCCAAGAAACTGAAGACCATCTTGCAATGGATCACACCAACTATGATGTCCGTCGACATGTTGAGATTTCAGCCATAAGTACTTTGTAGTCATTACTACATTTTGACAGGGGTACTCAGTACTCATGGGTCAGCTTTGAACTCTGCCTTCATTTTAATCTCAACTACACACCTGTACAGTTTTGTGACTGCATCTTGCACAATTGTGACACTATCTCTTTGATCCTTCTCAGACTCAACGAATATTGAAGTCCAACACGCAAAGACTCAAATGCGCTAAGAAATTCAGCTCTGTCTAAACAAATGACTCAGGGTGTTAGAGGAGTGTTCTGAACTTTTACGATTGCTGGTTTAGTCCTTGGCAAATTTTGAACTCCAACACACATTGGAAAGACTATCAAATATCTCAGTGTGATAGAGGACTACTCGGAAGTTCTGAGGATGTGGTTTTGATACCCATCAGTGAATTCTGAAGTCCAACACCCAAACTGCAGATTGAAAAGCCCTCAGAAAAAAGCTCCCACTGCAATCAGTAACTTGGTGCAACAGTGGTGCAGCATCTGGTTCAAATCCCATCTGTTTACGATACCTGGAACATAAAATCAACAATAATAAAACACTAGCTGTTAATAAACACTGCATGCACTATATGTAGTTATCAATTACATACAGTCATTATTTTTCTAAACTTGAGTGCTAATAGAGTGCAACACTACATCAGCAATATTAGTCTTTTACAGTAGAGTACAACACAATACAATTATTTTTAAGCAAGATGTTTAAATGTTAAAAACAGTATAGTTAAATGATCCTTTTTTGAAAGACATCAAGAAAACCTTTGTATGTAATCATGTCCCAGTCCGTGTTCACCACGGACAGTTCTACCACAGGCTGTGGAGGTCCAATCTTTGATAGGCCAAGGTTGCAAGTCCCCTCTTGACAATTTTTAAAAGAAAATTACAAAAGCAGCTTTGCAGTTGTGTTATGAAAGATGCCTTAAATTAAAAAAATGTGTTTTCCTTTTTTGTTTTTTCAAAAAATGACTAGAAATACCAGTTCACCCTTGTTTAGGATAGTCAAACAGTCCACTGTTGGTAAGTCAGGAATGTATGTATGTATGTATGTATGTGTGTGTGTGTGTGTGTAAGTTTGTGTATATGTGTGTGTGTCATGTCTGTGTGTGCTCACGCGTATCAACATGAGGGGACAGACAGCTCGGGTCCCCTGGCTATGTTGTGACAAGCTTGTTTGAAATTGTCCAAAATAGATTTTTTTGCCTCTCTATCTCCTAATTGCTTTTTTCCCCAGTATATTTTCCTGCTCTCCCTCCTTTCCACCAAGACCTCCTCCCTGCTTCTATAAAACAGCACGCTTGGTTTCCAGAAGACGGATTGCCTCTCATTTTAAGTCAGGTAAACATTTTGGTGAGGTTTGTTGTGCTATTTATAAGCCAACAGAGAGCTGTGGAATAAAGTCGTTTCAGAGAGAACTCAGCTTCCACAACTTGACTTCACAGTGAGCTAATACTCCAGCTTAGGCTTTAACTAAAAAAAAAAAAACCCTGCAAACAAGTGTTCCCTAAAAATCTATTAAAAATATAGCAAAACATGAAATATTCCATCGTTATATAGATGTCATTACTTTTGAAACCAAAGGAAAACAAGACTCTACAGTCATGCTAGCAGCTCTGTGAGGCTGTGAGGCTTCCTGTATGCACAGCGGTGGCTTGAGCTAAATGCTAACATCAGCATGTTAACATGCCTGAAATGACAAACCATAAATGTTTATGTTTAGCAGGTATTATGTTTACCATCTTAGTTTAGTGTGCTAGCATTCTAAAATTTGCTAATGTAGTTAATTTTAAATCAAATTAATGTAGAAATAAATATTTACACCTAACGATGGTGCTAGATGAAACTGAAGGGGGCGTGAATGTGTGTGGAAAATTTCACAGCAATCCATCCTTGAGATATCTCAGTCTGGACATGAGAGGTGGACTGACCAACAATAGAGATGGCCCACTGTGACTGAGTGATTGTAACTTATTTAAAAAACACTATTATATGATGACATTGACAAACAAACTGTATTTACGACGCATCGATCAAATAATGACTGATATGTGATCTGCTTAGAAATACAAAAACAACCCCATAGCTGAAAGGTTAGAATGCATACCAAGCACCTGGAGCAGCAAGTCCTGAGTTCAACTCCCAGCTGGCTTAACTGTTTCCCCTGCTGCCTTTCCCTGCATATCCTGTCTGTCTCTACCACTGCCATAAAATAAAAGCACAAAATGGCCAAATAATAATTAAAAAAAAAAAAAACAGAAGGTCAGTATCAGTACGAGTGTACTGGATAGGAGCATAGCTCAACCGACCAGCCACCATTGCCATCTCTAGACCCAACCCGTTGGCATGGCTAAAAAAGCAATGTGTGCTTTATTTCTTTAGTTGCCAGTTGTTGGGTAAAATTTCATTTTACAATATAATTAGTCAACTTTTAAATTTTTTATGGATGAAAAAAGTGTTATTTTCTGAATGCAAACTCTATACTACATCTCTGTATGTGTTCACTGTGTAAATGAGCAGTGATGCACTTATGTGTTACAGTTCACTCTTGCTTTCATATGTGTCTGCCATCTGGATCACTGGAGGCCAGGACTGAGGTTAGCTGCAAATGGAGCCCTTATCACTCTGTCCCCAGCATTATAGCAATCACTCACTGGTCATGGCATTAGTGTGTCTCTCTGTGTATGTTAGCCGTGTGTGTGTGTTAGGGCATTTGTATTGTACTGTGTGTGCCTGTAGTGTGTGTATGTTTCTGTGTGTCCGTGGTGCAGCTTTGTTCTTGCCTTGTGCCCTCACAATGTGCTGCAGTATTGATTCCTGATGGCCAGAGGCTGGCTGCCTATTGATCCAAGTGCTTCCATAAACATGTTGAGATGACTTATGGTGTGTGTATGTGTATGTGTGACACAGAAACTGTACGACTGTACCTGGGTGATGGGATGATTGATAAGAAGGGTGGGCAGGCTCTGTGAAATACCAGTGTAATTTTACCCACATAAAATCATGAAATAGTGCGGCCATGTACAAACAAGCTCAACAGCACACCAGGGAAATAAAAGCTTTGACCATTTAGCCAAAACAGAGTATCTCATTAAGAGCATCAGTCAAAAGCCTGGGAAAGGAGACCATCTTCATTCCAGATAGTGCTAGCCTAAGCACTTAGCTGGACAGATTCCTTCCCACCACATCTGAAGGCCACAGAGACACAAAAGAAGTGTGTGTGTGTGTGTGTGTGTGTGTGTGTGTGTGTGTGTGTGTGTATACGCACACACACGCGTGCATGATGTGTTTTCTGTATGTTGTCAAGCTTGTGAGTATGCCTTTGGTAAAGATGAGAGATGAATAGAAAACTCATGTTTCATTAGTTTAAAGGTACTATATGTGAGAATGTGGTGCAATTTACATGTATTAATTGCAGCAACAATGTGTAACACTGAGTTAGCATAGAGTCCACAAATGTCAACAAATGACCTGAAGCCTGTATTACAAAGCAAGCTTTTCGTTATCTGGATTGACATAACCTAACATTGACGTCCTGCATAACCTGTACTATGAAGCTGGTTATCAATAAATTTGTTTGCAGCAGCATCCAAATGTGACATTCAACAAGGCGAAATCTGAACAATATGATCAAATGACTAGAGTAAAAAATAAACACTAGACATAATTTCCAATTGTTATAGTCAGACGAAAGATAAGTGCATTAATTATTATTAAGTTTCTTACTGAACCATGGTTCAATATTTCAGTTAGAGGTCACTCTAACTGAAATATTCATGCATAATCATGGAAATATTTAACAGTGTGGATCATTTTTCTAATCAAAGACATAAGAGGTTTAGTTTTTATTTCCGTTATCGTCATAAAGTCTCCTCATGTTATTCTGAGCTGCAGTGATGAATAGAGTAAAAGCATCATCACTGTTGGGAATCCTGTCGGATTATAGAATCATTGTTTAATTAAAATGAAGCTATAGTTATTATGTAGGCCTATTTATGCAGTGTGATAAACTCTCCTCTGTTTGTTATAAGCTTTGTTTTTAAACCAGAGTGCACACAAGTACAGAATCAAAGGGCAAAACATTTGGACTGATTTAGCTAAATGTCCACTACTCATTATTATTTATCACTTAATTGTAAAATGTTTTGTTCCCTTTGGGCTCCTCCAGAAATGATGATTCATTTTTTCCAAGTATCTGATTGGTCAGTAGTTTGCTTGTTGACAGGTTTCGGTCTGATCCCTTGAAGTTAACCTGCCTCAGAGCAGGTTAGGAGTTCAGCATAACTTACCATGGTGATTTACGCTGGTAAGAAATGAACCACCATTGTAACCCTGAAAACCCAGAGTTAAACCTGAAGTTACCTTGCTAACCTCAAATCCTGCTTGGTAATAAAGGCCTCAGCTCCCAGCACAACACAGACTCCAGCAGAGACTGTCAGCATAAAACACCCAAAAAGTTTTGTCTAGTGAACCCCCCTCTGGCCAGACATGAAAACTACGATCAACATCAACAGGGCATTCAATTCATGGAGGGGCCTCATAACTATAGTCTTGCATAGCCAGACCAGACTCCACAGTTTGTTTTAGTGTTGGGACAGTTGAGTTTATAGTCGAACTATACCGACAGTGTAACTTGAGTTACCTCATCTATCAACATGATGCCAGTCAATCACATTCAGTCTTGTGTATGTCACATCACTGTTTTGGCCGAGAATGTCTCCGCATGCCTATCGAGTGTGAGTGTGAGCAACAGGATGCTCACTGCAATTCACTAATGGGTTTTCTGAATGTCACATACAGACCCTTTTGAAGAAGAAAAATGTCTACAAAGGGACTAGATTGCTGATGCACACGTTTGCAATAAGCAAAGGTGAATTAGGAAAAATATGCTGCAAACAACTACATGTGTACAAATATGGAAATTGACACCAAGCCAAAATAAATGATAGAATTGTGATGTGTGAAAGAACTGTTATCTCATGTTATTGCTTTCACTGTGAAATTTATTTGTTTCAGGAAATCAGTATTGAGGACACAATGGGATGTTATAAAAATAAAGGAACACACAGTTAAAAAAAAATGATAAAACAAAGTTCTGTCTTTCAGGAAATTGCCAATAGGGAACAAATAAATGTTTGAAAATGCCAATTTTCACTCTTAAATTAGGAGCTAATAAAAGTGAACTGACTGGAGCTGTAATGAACCTGTTTAGAAGAGGATGTGAGCAAACTGCCTTTGGACACAGTAAGTAGGACAGTTCACGACTTAAAAAACTTTTCCAAGGACCAAAGCTGCAGCGTTGCTGGAGATAGTTAGGTCACCATGTCTCAAATGAGCATGTAAAGTTTGCTTAACAACACTGGAACTTGGGTTGTACGGTTAGATGACACATACTTAAGGCTGGTTCAAAAAAAAAAAAAAGAAAGAGCACGGTCATCAAGCAAAGAATCTAATCCCTGCAGTGAAACACTGCTGGATATTTAATAGTATAACTGTACTGCTTTACAGGGGGCTGGTAAAGTTGTTGGTGAGTAAAACTGTGTCAAGGTTCATTCTTCCAGGTATACAATACAACAATACACAAAAGATCTAACACTGCAAAGAAATGGTTTACTGGCTGGAGAAATCTTTCTTGTAATGATCCAAGTTCCCTGGCCTAACTCCATTAAAAGGTGTGATAAACCTGTCAGTCAAAAATCATATGAAAAAGTAATCGCAATGCACAATGATCAGTCAGCACTGCAACTTTGGTTAATATTTTTAGATGAAATAGCAGTTTTTCCCCTAAAAGCAGCATTACTCTCTGACCTAGCAAATTTTACAGCAATTTTTAAAAAGGCATTTTGTGTGTGTGGTGTGTGTGTGTGCCCACGTGTGCATGACTGTGTTTGGTGTTTACCTGTTTGAGCCGTAGGTGGTAGGTACATATTTAAAGAGCTCCTCACAGGAGGGAGTATTGATGTGGGGAGAGATATGATCGTGGTCTGAGAAGCTTTCACAGTACGATGTCATTACAGCAACTGCTCTGTGTGCATGCTGTGTATGTACTTATTATTTGCATGCATTTAGGTGTGTGTGTGTGTGTGTGTGTGTGTGTGTGTGTGTGTGTGTGTCATACCAAGGGAAATTATGCTGATTGCCTCAATGAAGGAGGCATAAATCATATCCTCCACTGTAATCATCTGCAGCAGTTTATGTTGCAATAAATCTTCTTATCACAACTGTGCTGGGTATCTTACAAATCAGACTGTTTCACCTGTTTCACTTCAAGGGCGACTACACATAATACATCCCAGCTCAAACAGTGATATTTCATACTTAAATAATCATCTTTTGTGGTTGACGTACTGTGTAGATACTACATGTCTGTGGCCGCGGGGCCATCTTCAGCTCTGGGGGAAAAAAATCAATAATAAAGTGAGAGAATTAATGAATGTTTAAGCATCTGCTTCAAACTCCTATTGATCAGATGGCCTTATCAGTGATGCTGGACATATCCAGGTAGAACAGTGATCCTCACACTCTAGGAAAATCTCCCTAGATATTAACACACGAATGACTGACAGACTGAACATCTGTTCTGTGAATGCCAAGAATGAACTAGCTTAACATTAGAAAATAACTGTTCCTTTCCAGGTTGCAGGGAGAGTATGGGTTTAGACTCAAGCTTACATATTGAAAAATCCTAGTTAATGTTTATAATTAACATCATGGTTCAAAACTTATACACTAAAACTATTGATTACTGATTACAGAATAGCAGCGTGAAGGGAAATTAAAACAATGGTTGAGCTAGTAGAGAGAGAGAGACAAAAACACTGTGCTGCAACCTTGAGGACATATGTGCATATGTTCATACTGCACACACACACACAAAAATTCATACATAGTATGGGTATGCACATGCATACATCCCATTCTCTCTGCTTTTTACTGTCTCCCTCACTCACCATTCATCTGGGATAATTAATTGTTCTTTATTCATACTAAATATTACACGAACACAGGAGTTTGCCAAAATCTTTTCTTTCCTCTTTCTCTCCCTTTCACAAAGAAGGAAAGCACAGATTCATGGGGATTGTAGTTGCCAGCATCACACTGGTTGTGATGCAGACAGTAGATGTAGGAGAATGTTTGCACTTAGTGTGCGTAGGCTCTGTAGAAACAGAGCTAGCTTTACTTGGGGCACACAGAGACAGTAAGCAACTGATGCAATTATGGGATCTGACATTTAAACACCCACCCTTGTTTTAACACTCACACATATACACACTATACGTATGCACTTTCTCTTTAGAACGAAGGATTGACATGTTCGCTTGCAAGAGGGAAAACAAAGAAATGGAGTCTTGCCTCTTCCCACACATGGTCTCTGTATGGATGGCATTTGTGCTTCAGAACAATACAGAGGGGTTCTGAGAGAGCAGATTAGCATGCCTGTGTGTGTGTGTGTGTGTGTGTGTGTAGCTGTTTGGAGCACATCCATCTCAGTTTTGCTCGTGGTCTGTCTCAGCCAAACACAGATAGCAAGGCTGGCTGAGGTTAGCAACCAAATCCTTGCTTTAGGCATACAGTGCTTTCCATCAAATTTCAGTGTTAAATTAACTTTACAAACTAGTTTAATGAGAATTATAAATGTAAGTTTGCATCACATACCAAGGGAATCAGATAGGTCATTTGGAATATACCAGTCATCTAATAAAACATGAAAACTTACTACATTTTGCATCTGCATGTAGTCACCACAGAAGTCAATTGCCAACATTGGATGAACTTGATACTTTGATACTCTAAGATAGAAATATGACACTCTTTTACAAGAGGAACCAGGCCAGGCAGATTGGTTCCAAGCCTCATTCAACTCAAACACAGATACTCAGCATCATAATAGCTTCCTCCCCCCCCCACACTGAGGCCTCTAATTTAAAGGCAGTTAACTTTAATGTTTATCAGCAGCGCAAAAGGTTAGTCTGCAAGTGGGACAGAATCAGCACATCTGGACCTCAATGACTGAAGAGGTAGGGCTAATTTAACATAATGAGCTGTGGCAAGCTACAGACAACGCGCACATTTATCACAGCTTACCATCACTTTATCTCATATCTGTATCCATACTGAGATCAAGCAGCCTCACAGCCAATTCACCCACAACCACATTCACCTGAACTACAAATGTATCATATCTATATGCGTTTTAATATGTCCTAATACCGTTTCAATATATATATATATATATATATATATAAACTCATATAGTAAGTAATGATATCTAATACTATACTATATATATCTGATACTAAACTCTGAGAGACATCATAATCTTTATTCTTTTATTAACTTGTTTTTAAATCATAGTGTATTTCATATTTCTCAAATAGTAATAGATCCTCCATTCATTCATCCATTATTATATCCTGCTTGTACATAAATGGTCCCGGGGGGCTGGAGCCAATCCCAGCTGACACTGGGCGAGGGCGGAGTACACCCTGGACAGGACGCCAGTCTATAACAGGGCTGACATAAAGAGACAGACAACCATTCACGTTTGCATTTACACCTACGGGCAATTTAGAATCTCCAATTAACTTAACATGCATGTCTTTGTACTGTGGGAGAAAGCCGGAGTGCCTGGAGGGAACCCACACAGACACGGGGAGAACATGCAAACTCCACAAAGAAAGGCCCCAGGCCCTGGGTTCGAACCCAGAACCTTCCAGTAACAGATCAGTGTCAGAATATTTT